>NC_051209.1:5026636-5126208 GCF_015220075.1 Falco rusticolus
TTGGTCAGGTGCCTCCTACCATAGTCAAGGGCAAGACTGGGTTGGCCTCGGTGTTTGCCACCAAGAAGAATCTTGAGCTCCGCTGCTGGCTGCAACCCAGTAGGCGTTGAGTGGTGGGAACATATGCCATGCCAGACCTTGATGTGAGGAATGAACCCCTCTGTTATAAGAGGGTCATCCAGGAAGGAAGAACATAAGGTGGCCCATAGAGGCACTGATTTGGAAATTGGAAACTGCCTGGCCGATCATGAGGCCAGACGAGTAACAGAGGAGGTAGGAAAGGAGGAATTATCCTTAATACCAGACGATAAAATCCAAACTGTAAGTACAGATCAAGAGCCAAACTATTCTAAAGAAAACTTAAAGGTAATTCAGGACATGAATTATAAAATAAAATTAAGTAAGTGGACTTACTTAAGGGATGGTTGTATAGTGGTACCATCCAATTTAATATGGACCACAGCCCTATTATTAATAAGACGCATTGGGGAGCTGATACTTTATATAAAAGTCTAAATCAGAAATTGAAAGGGCGAAACTTGTATACTGTAATAAAACAGGTGACTCAGCAATGTGAAATGTGTTTACACAATAATCCCAATACAGCAAATAAAATAAAACTAGGGAACATTAGCAGAGGGAATGTTCTAGGGCAACATTGGCAGATCGATTTCTCGGAACTTCCTTGAAAAGGGGGGTATCGATATTTGTTGGTACTAGCAGATACCTTTTCAGGTTGGCCAGAAGCCTTCCCGTGCAGAACTGCTAAAGCCCGGGAAGTGACCAAAATACTACTCCAAGAGATAATACCTAGGTTTGGAGTCCCAGCAGTAATGTCCTCGGATAGAGGACCACATTTTGTGTCCAGAATAGTACAACAGATCAGCCACCATCTAGGAATAGATTGGCAATTACATACCCCATACCGACCACAATCGAGTGGCCAGGTGGAAAAGATGAATCATCTAATCAAACAACAGATTGTCAAGTTAGGCCAAGAAACAAATCTAACTTGGCCCCAGTCTTTGCCATTAGCTCTTACACGAATTCGAACTAGACCAGAGCAAAAGAGGGGCTTAGCCCATTTGAAATTTTATATGGACGACCCTATGGGGTACAAAAGGGGATGTCTTCACAGATTGGTGAAGAAACAATGACTTCCTATATGGTGGCACTAAACAAACAATTAATAAGAATTGAGAAGCATGTGATGGGAACACGCAGTAGGGGTCTGGATGGACCTGTTCATGATATACAACCAGGGGACTATGTATACGTTAAGTGTTTTGCAGATAAAACCCTGGAACCACAGCGGACCGGACCTTTTCAAGTCCTACTCACCACCTACACTGCAATCAAGGTTGAGGGACAGAATTCTTGGATTCACCATACCCGGATTAAGAAAGCCCCTGCAACTTCGTGGAAAGTAACCCCAGATAAAAAAGAACTGAAACTCAAATTTACTCGGACAAATGGGAACAATGTGGGTGGCAATTAAAGCTGCAAAGTGGGAAGCCTATGTAAACAGGCAGAAAGCCCGAAGCAGCCGTTCTCCTGAAGAATTCCCTTGCTGCCGAGAAGATGGTACACCCCGTGGCTCGAAGCAACCGAGTCGACGGGCAAGGCAGAGGAGGAACAAACTGTGGAGAAAAGAACCAGAACAATGGGACACTAAAGCAACAATGGCCGAACTTCCCCAGGACTGGAGTAGTCCAGGACACCATGTCTGAACTCCGGAAAAGGTTAGATCAATGTAAGAAAGATCGTGAGGCGGGCAGGTCATGGTATGAAAACTGGTTTAATATCTCACCTTGGCTAACCACTTTGTTGTCTGCTTTAGCAGGACCACTTATTATGTTGATTCTGGGACTTATATTTGGGCCTTGTATATTACGCTACACTTTATTAGAGAACGGTTTGACATAGCTAAATTGCTTATTTTAAATACGAGGTCTAGGGCAAAATATAAGAGTGTATCTATTAATGAGGATGAAGATTGTTGTGAATGCGTTATGCCACGTGAGAACTATGCCTATTGTAATTGTGAGGTATTACCTTGTGAGTGTTATGATAAATGTTGGGATTGTGGAAAAAGGTTTGTTTGCAGTGCCGAGAATGAAAGCAGCGTCTAATAAACAATAATAGGATAAAAAGAAAAAAAAAAAAGGGGGGGATTGTAAGAAACTATGGACTAGGGTATTGTTTATTAAGATTTATGTTAAGCCCAATGTAAAGATTAGGCAACAAAAGATAAGATAACCGCCAGGTGTCCAGGATGCCGCTTGTGCATATGAATGAAGGGTCAACACCTCCACTACTTCATGAACACGAAAGTAAAAAAAAAGGTATAAAAAGGGACTGTTTGAACTGCTCAGGACGGCAGTTGGCGGAGCGCAGACTCCCCTGTCGTCCAGCGCTGGTTTTGCTCATATTCTACTTGCTATAATTAATAAAAATTTTAATTGGATTATGATCTATTGTGGTCTCAATTTATAACACCTGTTTTATTACAGTATAAAAGTTTCGCCCTATCAATTTCTGATTTAGACTTTTATATAAAGTATCAGCTCCCCAATGCGTCTTATTAATAATAGGGCTGTGGTCCATATTAAATTGGATGGTACCACTATACGACCATCCTTTAAATAAGTCCACTTATTTATTTTTATTTTATCAGTCATGTCCTGAATTACCTTTAAGTTTTCTTTAGAATAGTTTGGCTCCTGATCTGTACTTACAGTTTGGATTTTATCGTCTGGTATTAAGGATAATTCCTCCTTTCCTACCTCCTCTGTTACTCGTCTGGCCTCATGGTCGGCCAGGCAGTTTCCAATTTCCAAATCAGTGCCTCAGAGTGGGCCATTCCTCACATCAAGGTCTGGCATGGCATATGTCCCCACCACTCAACGCCTACTGGGTTGCAGCCAACAGCAGAGCTCAAGATTCTTCTTGGTGGCAAACACCGAGGCCAACCCAGTCTTGCCCTTGACTATGGTAGGAGGCACCTGACCAACCTTATTCCTTGTACTTCGTTGTCAATGCAGAGTTTCATCTGCACATCCCATAACAAGTCACTGTCATGGCAAAACACACAGATTTACATTAGTAGAACTACTACAGAGTGTATTTTATTTCACTTTTTCTGCCAATATCCCCACAGCCTTGCTGACCAAGGGATATTGTTTTTATCTGACCTGCCTGGGCAAGCCTCCCCCTTATATTTTTACTGTAACAGGTAAAGCATTTTTCACCTTTCCTGGAATTTATTTTCAGATACACCTGGTTAAAAATTTCTTTTACTTCAGGGAGGTCCTCTTTTCCTCTTTTCTGTTGAATTAAAGATAAGCTCAATATTTCAATTACTTGATCGTATTTAACTTTTAATTTCATTTCCCCTTCTTTAAACGTCTAGATGTTCTAATAAATCTCATCCCAACAAAGATTTTGGTGAATTTGGCATTCTTATTTGTTTTTTTAGTTTGTACTTTAAAGGTTTCAGGATGTTTTCCTGGTGGCCAGCAGCTCCCACAACTGTAACAAATTATTTTTTATTTTTTTTTACTGAAGTTTAACAAATAAGTGTGTTTTGTAATCACTAAAATTCCACCTCATTTTTCCTAGTCCCTAGTTCACCAGAACCCCTTGATGGTTCTTTAGCTTAGGGCAATCTCGCTTCCAGTGTCCACTTTCCCTACAATATGCACAGTGATCCGGTCCCATAGGAGAGGGATTCACTCTTTCACTTCTGCCTGACACTCCTCCTGTCTCTGCCTCATCTCCTCTACCAGTTTAGCACGACCCAGCTCTTCTTCTCTTACGTTCTGTACACGTTCCCTGTTCTTTCTATCAACTTTTCTATAATCAGGCTTACCTAGTAACTCGAACCAATATCTAGTCCTATTAGATCATCCAGACAAGTCTTTCATAACCGACTTTCAAACATCTAAATTTCACATCTGCTGCGGGCATTTCGGGCGAGCGGGAGTCAGATTCAAATACTCACAGAGTTCAAGATCTGATCCGTTTATTGTACAAACCAGGTAGACTTTTATAAGGCATTCTATAAGCGTGCAATAATGTGATTGGCTATTTTACAAGCGTATAATAATATGATTGGTTAACAATTGTTTACTGGGAAGATTTCTGTTTCTGCTTGTTCTGGCACGTAGGCTCTTTTCTGCGGTTTCCCAGCTCCTCTTACACATCAAAGATTCACCTTTATTCTCCTCAGACCCATTGCCTGCCCTAAAGGGGCCGTTACCGGTCCTGTTGTACTGCAAATGCTGCAGCAATTGGGGTGACATTGTCAGGTCCTTCTGCTCAATTGTCAGCAATAGCAACCCCCTCCTCCTTACCAGCAGAAGGATTCGGGGCAGGAGATGCTCTTCCTGCTCTGCAGGTTACACAAGCCTGCCTCTGCAACAGCACTTCTGTTTTAACTCTTTCTTACCCTGATATAGAGAAATAGTGTGAAATGGGGACAATGGACATCGATTGTGATTGTATATGTCTGCCCAGGAATGTGGGTATGGTGACTAGTCATGGGTGCGATGTCTGGTCACATAAGCACACAGCCTTGAGGAGACGCCTACAGTTTTGAGGAGACGCCTGCCCTTCTTCCTCTAACAAAGGGGAGATTCTTCCTCTAACAAAGGGGAGACGCCTGCCCTTCTTCCTCTAACAAAGGGGCTATTTAAAAAGAATGAGAAAAGGATGAGAGATATTCCAATGCTATCTAGAGGGAGGGAGTGCTAAGTCTCCTTGCTGGAGAAGATTGGATGGTCACAAGGACATGAATCACCTACAAACCTGCAAGACCACCACATTCCAGGCAAAGGACTGATAAGCTAATTAACATACGAAGCGAGAGTAAGTGGGTTTAGGTAACGAATATGTATAGGCATTAATTGAATATTCATTTGTTTTATTGTATAAATGTGAGATGGTTCATCATTTCGGGCATGCATGCTTGCGGAGGAGCGATCCCCCGTGCATCTGCGCGCAATAAACATACCTACTTTATAACTTTTGAGTTATAGAGTTTAATTCCATACGTAAGCTCCACCAAAGTCATGCAGACCGAGGGGACTTTTCAGTCCCCCCTTTATACAAGCTATTCATACCTATTCATTAGTTTTCCAAGAAATTGTTTACATATTCTTTACAATTCTGAGAATTCATTTACATATCTCATGCCTGGGCTACGTCCTTGAGGATTTGTCTCTGCGCAGACTCTATTCCTTAGTGGCCATGTTTAAATTCTTCGTCTTCGCCATGTTGCATGTACAACAGGAATCTAAGACAAAATGTCCCTTCTAAAGATAACCAACCCAAGGACTTAGCAGTCTGTACATCCATCACGTGGCAATAAGGGTCCTTGGACATTTCCCGACTTTTAACTAAACATAGGTGCATCATCCTTTAGATAAGTGGTACAGCATTCACTATTCAAAAGTCAGCAGAATGAGCCAACTGCATGGAGCTTCATACACACATATACCATCCACCATGTAACAACAGTTAAGATATAAAAAGAAAAAGGACTTTTTAAAATGTGGAAATCTTGCCTAAACTCTGCCAGAAAGAAATATTAATTAAAATGAAAAATATAAATAAAACCCAAAGCTACTAAAAAGGTATTTCACACTCTTCAAATGCATTCCTCTGAGGCATGAGTGCTCCTCACATCCATTGGGAATTGCTTGGAAGGACTTGTGTTTATCACCAGGAATACACAGTATTTCTGGGATGTTTCAAAAGCAACATGGTGAAGAAGAGATGCAATATATAGTCAAAAAACCCCACCTGTTTCTGAAGTTGGAAAACTATTCCGTTAAGAGTAAAAATTATGCCTGTGTAGAAAGTCCTCACAATGCCTACACAGTATTTGAACTCTTCAAAGCAGGGTTTGACAAGGAAATTACCTGATTCACAGGTCTTACACTGGTCCTTTTTATTGGGACACATTTCATCTTGATAAATGTATTCAAAGAAGGAACCTGAAGGGAATATGGAAGTTTGAGGGTTTTCTTTTCTTTGTTTGTTTTTGTTTGTTGTTTTGTGTTTTTTTAATATGCATTCTATTTCATCTGGTAGATGTCAGTCTTTCTAACTATAAAAAGAATTAATCTTAAAAAGAATTATGAAGAATTATTAATTAAAAAAACCTCCACATTGTCAACTGTACCAATTAAGTTCATAACTGATGATCTGTTAACCAGGAATGCCTACATTCCTGGTCCAGCCAAAGAAATGGAATTATTCTTCAGGGTTGGAACCTAATTTCTAAAACATTAAAATATGTGGGCTAAGGATCAACTCTTGAAGGAAAATGTAGCAGCTTGAACATCAGAGGAAAGATTCTGGAGCAGAGCAGCTTCTTCTTTTTCAAAAATTTGGATATCTCATCTGAATAGCCTTTTTTTAATCCTCATAAGAATATGACATTCTTTACATGAAATCTAGTTGTGCTGGCTCCTTGCCATTTTGCTAATTGCATAATAGCTACATATTTTGGAATGAAACAGCTGTTGAGTTAGTCGAATCAATTACTTCACACCATATCTCTAGAAAGGAAGTAATTTGCAGACCAAGAGACTAGAGCTACAGTTAATAAACTAGAGGTCTCTGCAATCCAGAAATCTAGGAAAAGGCTAGTTAAACATGAGATCTTACATTTTAGAGATGAAGGCAACAAAGCTTTGAAGGATGTACTCAATAGGGACCACAAAGACATGGAAATCACAGTGCATCCTGTAAGTGAAAAAGCAGAGGGCTTCTGGAACTTACTGAACTGTGAATTAGTTCTATGAAATTTAAACTAGACACAGTGCATCACAAAAATGTAGAAATGCTTAATACAACCATTTCTAAGTTATCTAATATCAGAAAATTTCATGATATCCAACTTAAATTTTCTTTTTCTTAATTTTATTCCATTACTCTTAGTCAATTTCCCTGGTAGAACTACAAGGAAGGGATATTCATCTCTATCATTTATACTCTTTAGATATCACAGACAGCTCGGATAATATATGCTTACTTCTTTTATGCTCTAATAGTCCGTTTTAAAGCTACTCTGAGCTATTTCTTCTTTTAAAAAATCCACCCAAACTGTTCTGGCAGGTATGGACTGCCAGATCTTAGAGGACATTGAGCCTAGCTAGCCATGCTTTTTCAGGAGCGACCAAAACAATATCCATTTCCTCCTATGCCACCCAGATATCTCCTAAAACAAGCATTCTCACAGCTAATTCACTGCAATAGGGCAGTTGCTTCTCAACAGGCATAAGTCAGAAAAGTACAAAGACAGATGGAAAATCGTAACTGTCATAATATCAGAAATTATTTGTCTAGAAGACTTTTTTAGGACTTCTCTCAACTACTGTTCTCTCATTTTCATCCTGTACACCAATAATGATTTTCTAATAACTACAGCTGACTCACATAGGGTAGAGAGAAGGGGTAGAGCTATTATTTTGTGGTTTACAGCCCACAAATGCTGCTTTTACTACTTGCCATTTTACTTGTGTCTTAGATTATTACCTCCAATTTGTATTAGTGTAGTTTTCTCAATCTGAACCTCATTTTATGACTTTCAGACCAAATATCAGGGGTTTTCCAGGTTTCTGGCTTGGCTGCCAGACACCTAACAAGCCACTCTCTCACTTCCTCTTCTCAACAGGACAGTGGAGAAAACAAGATGAAAAAGCTCATGTGTTGGGATGAGGACAGGGAGATCACTTGCCAATTACCGTCATGGACAAAACAAACTTAACTGGGGGAAAACTAGTTTATTGCCAATTAAAAATAGAGTGAGATGGGGAGAAAAAAAGACAAAATTAAAACCATCTTCCCCTCAACTCCCCCTTCTTCCCAGGCTTAATTTCACCCCTGTGATCCTGACTCTTCTACCTCTTCCACCCATGTCGAGTGGCATGGGGGGATAGGGAATGGGGGTTGAGGTCAGTTCATAATACTTTGTCTCTGCCACTCCTTCCTCCTCACAGCTTTCCCCTCCTCCAGCGTGGGGTCCCTCCCACAGGATACAGTCCTTCATAAATTTCTCCAGCATGGGTCTTTTCCATGGTCCTTCAGAAAAACACTGCTCCAGCATGGGCTCTTCTCCATGGGCCATAATTCCTGCCAGGAGCCTGCTCCAGCATGGAGTCTCCACAAGTTGCAGCTTCCTTTATGGGGCAGCTGACCCCAACTGACCAAAGGGATATTCCATACCATATGATGTATACACTCAGTAATATAAAGCTGGGGGAAGAAGGAAGGGAGGGACATTTGGAGTGATGGCATTTGTCTTCTCACTGTTTCCTGTGATGGAGCCCTGCTTTCCTGGAGATGGCTGAACACCTGCCTGCCGATGGAAAGTAGTGAATGAATTCCTTGTTTTGTTTTGCTTGTGTGTGTGGCTTTTGCTTTCCATATTAAACTGTCTTTATCTCAACCCACAAGTTGCCACACTTTTACCCTTCCGATTCTCTCCCCCACCCCTCTGTGGGGGAATGAGTGAGCGGCTGCATGGGGCTTAGCTGCCTACTGAGGTTAAACCATGAGAGAGCTTCAGGGGAATCTCTGCTTTGGTGTCTGGAGCACCTCCACCTCCTCCCCCTCCTTCTGCACTGACCTTGGTGTGTACAGGGTTGTTTCACATATTTTTATTACTCCCCTCCCTCACAGCTGCTGCACAGTGTTTTCACCCCTCCCTTAAATACGTTATCACAGCAGTACCACCAGCTTCGCTGATTGGCTCAGCTTTGGCCAGCAGTGGTTCATCTTAGAGCCAGCTGGAACTGGCTCTGTCTGACATGGGGGCAGCTCCTGATCTCTTCTCATAGAGGCCACCCCTGCAGCCCCTCCACTACCAAAACTTTGCCATGTAAACCCAATACAAAAAGTATCATTTGAAGCAGCAAATTATCCCAGTACAGCATTCTGCCATTTTTTTCTCACTTCTGCTCACTTCTCAGTTATTATTATTATTGTTATCTTAATTATTCTCATCAAATAAAGGTTTATTAAAAACTATATTGTGAAAAGACTTCAGTATGTTTGGTACAGAGGTGGTTTTGTATTCCAGAATAAACAACATGCTAAAGAGATATCATTTACTCCAATCTTCAACAGTTATATACAAGTCCTTAAAAGGCTATGAAAAATACTAACTATTATGTAACAGTAAAAATTCTACTAGCAGTTAAAGAGTATTTGAGAAACAGGACCTAAATGGTTATAGTCATAATTGATTCACCAGATGAAAATAAGTGGTTAGAAGCATGGTAAGACTATTGTCGTGATTTAACCCCAGCCAGCAACTAAGCACCACAAAGGTGCTCACTCACTTACCCCCCCAGTGGGATTGGGGAGAGAATCAGAAAGGTAACAGTGAGAAAACGCGTGGGTTGAGATAAAGACAGTTTAATGGGACAGAAAATGAATAAAATAATAATAAATATAATAGTAATGATAAAATAATTAGAATATATAAAGCAAGTAATGCACAATGCAATTGCTCACCACCCACCAATCGATGCCCAGCCAGTTCCTGAGCAGCAGCCCCCAGCCAGCTTTCCCCCCGGTTTATATACTGAGTATCATGTCATATAGTATGGAATATCCCTTTGGCCAGTTAGGATCAGCTGTCCTGGCTCTGCTCCCTCCTGAATTCATCTGCTCCTCCAGCCTTCTTGCTGGCAGGGCTTGAGAAACTGAAAAGTCCTTGATTTAGTATAAACATTACCTAGCAACAACCAAAACCATCAGTGTGCTATCAACATTGTTCTCACATCAAATCCAAAACACAGCACTGCACCAGCTACTAGGAAGAAAATTAACTCAATCCCAGCTGAAACCAGGACAACTATGTATGGCAATTAACAATGCTTAAGAGAATGAGAACTGCAAGTATATAACAGTAGGATGTAAAAGACTTGAATGCTGTGTATTTCGGATGGCTCCATTATTCACAATTGAGGGTATCAACAATAAGTTACAAGATTATCAAAAAGGAGCACCATCAATTCATTCTCTAACATGCATATTTATTAGAAAAAATAGGGGGATCTTTCTCAGTGTAGCAGCAAATCAGAGAACAGGGGGTAACAAATCATAGAAAAAGTAATTATATTAAACCATGTAAAATGACATAACAAACTGGCATTTGTAGGATCAGAAATCTATGCTGATCAATGTAAACTGATACTCAAGGTTTTCACTGTTTTTCATTTTAAACTGACATTTATTTCACTTGCACATGATTATGTTATGGAAGAAAAAAAAGATGGGGAAAACATACCTCTGATAAAAATGTCTGGGCTGATTTCTGTGCTCCTACATGGAGTAGATATTCATATACATACAGTGCTAATCTGAAAAATAAACAAGACAATATTTAGTATTGTACATTTGTTCCTTTTTAGAAACAGAATTTCAGAAATCAGTGTTGCACACCTTCAGGAACCATTACGCACCAAACATGTCAAATCTTTTATCGATACTGATCATTTAGAACTAGAACATGTAGGTCAATCTGAGTAGAGGTGTTTAAATAGTGATTAATTAAATATTATTAAAAAAACAAATTACTTGATGTCATTATCTTCATGATATTTGGACAGGTGCCCAGTTAGCTAATAACTGACCTACTGCTGCTTATTTGCCCACTATAGCATGCTTACCATAAATATAATATATTCATACAGCAACCTTGATTATTTTTCCAAATCAAAACTTTTACATGTAGAATGTGTCAAGCTGTGAGCACATGTAAATAATAGTCTGTTTATTGAAAGAACATGTAAACTTCAAGCTGCATCAGGAAAAGTAATTACAGAATCCATGACACTACTGTAGTATCACCACATCTCTTGAGCATAAACATATTTTTAGATTTATTCAAACGTACATCTTTGAGTCCTGATGACAACACAGCTACAAATTATTGTCACAGTTTCAGAAGGAGCTTCACAAAAAGTGATCTTCAGCAGACAGACATATCACCAAATAAATCAATAGAGCTGGCACAAGGATCTCATTGCAAAAAGAGGACTTATAATCTGAATCCACTAGAGCTTGGGCTGAGAATGCCTTTTAAAAAAGCCAAGAACAGGTGAGCAGTAGCAAACAACAATTTCTATTAATATAGGCTAGATCTGAGTTAGAAAACTAAACATGTAGCTCTTCTTGTTCTGCAACTGATTCTCTAGAGATGTTCCTGTCCCTGCAATTTTCAAGTCTTTCAAAATGAAATCTCATTTATTGAGATTTTCATCGGTTTAAAATAATGATTTAATAATAATGCTTAGAAATTGTCTATAAAATATTTCAGTCCAAGAAAGAAAAGAAAGTCACATTGCACTTTTTAAAAAACTGCTAGCTGAACTGTTTTTAAGAACCAAAATCTATGAGTGTATTTTGTGATATACTGCTATTTACTATTTAAGCATATGATTGGTTTTAGTTTGAACCTTGAAGGGACCGTACCCACTTTTTAATTCTAGCATTTTACAAAACAGTTGTCTATTAGTTTCTATTAAGCCATGAGTGTGATAAGGAGAAAGCACTTAATTTATTCTAATGGAGCATGGTACCATTCATTGCTCAAATGCCGAACAGCTCAGAGATGATACAGTGATTTGCTTTTTCTAAGTACTGTGAAGAGAGATGATCACTTATTCTAGCCTCTCATCTCAAAAGCACAACTGGATCTTTAAAAAAAAAAAAAGTCAAGTCAAATCTTGTTGACTTAATACTTTCCAGTTGAACTATGATTCAATTTTAAGCAATAAATGGTTACAGACAAAATCTAAGATCAGACAGATGTAAAAGGCAGAGGAAGAACTCTATATAATAACCAAGATGACTTACATACATAGTAACACTTTAAAATATTTAATTTGTCTTCCAAGGTGCACATTTTTCTTTTCTTATCAAAACATGAAGCCTGCAGTCCAGATAAAAGGATTTGTGTGGTCATATCCTTTCTATGCTGCAAAAGAAAGCAAAAAAGCACCAGAACCAGGCATTTATTGAAGATGCACACCTTCATAAGTCTGCCATGTATTAAAAACTTTAGCGAATACTGCACTATGATGCTCAAATTGACAGCACAATATTTTAATATCATATAAGATTTGTATCATCTAAGGACTCCTGGATTCTATCTGCAAAACACAGCACATGCCAGCAATGTTCCAGTTGGTCAGCATCTAAAAAAATCCAAGTTTTTTTAACAAAACAAAAAAGACAGCCCTAGAGGTTTGATATAAGCATATGGAATGTGCTAATTAAACTGTAATTAAAATTATGAAGTCTCCTACACTTTGACAAACATTATTACATCTTGATCTAAATATACTAATTATGAAATGAAATGGTGAAAAAACTTTGGTTTTAAGCAGAGGTTCGGAGGAGACAGATTTCAGGAAAAGATAAAAAATGTCACATTTTAGGCTTCCAAGATGATTCAACAGTGATAAATTAAGAGTGGAACCACATTAGCAAAGGGACTGCATAAATCTTCTAACAGAAAAGCCAGGACCATCTTCCACGAACAGATGTGACACAGAAGGCAAAGTATAAACTAATCTGATTGGCTCATTTTAAATCCAAATTCTTCCCCCATCCTAGTTATTATTCTGTAAGGAAATCTTTAAAGTTAACAACATTATCATTCCATTCAAAAATAAATGCATTTGCCACAAAGATCAAAAAAGATACTAATGTTTTACTGCATTAATCACAGCAAAAAGATCACTGAAAACTGATGGACTGAAGAAAGATAGCAAGGTATCAAAAAAGATTCAACACAGTGTAACAAGTAGGATTAAGGGTTATAGTGACTTTAACTATGACATAAAAAAGACTAGAATATAAAAAAAATGGCCACACTGCGAGTATGTAAAATTAGACTAGAACAAAACAGACCAGAACAAAACAGACCAGAACAAAACAGACCATTTCAGTTGGAAGAGACCTACAATGATCATCTAGTCCAACTGCCTGGCCACTTCAGGGCTGACCACAAGTTAAAGCATGTTATTAAGGACATTGTCCAAATGCCTCTTGAACACTGACAGGCTTGGGGCATTGACCACATTTCAGCTGCTCTCTTACAATTTCAGTGTCCACAAATGGAAAGTCACTGTTCCCACACTTGTGTTCCTCTGACTCAGGGGACCAGGCAGGAAAAGGTCTGTCAGTATTATTAAGGGCTGAGGGAAAAAAAGCATTGACTGACCCTGCTTTTTCTTCATCCCTATTAGTCAGATGACTGTCTGCAACAAGTATTGGTCCAATGCCTTCTTTAGACCTCCTCTTGCTATTAACATACTTTAAAAAAAAGCAATTCTTGTTATCTGATAAAGCACTGGCCAGTTTTAACTCTAATCGAGCTTTGGCCTTTCGTGTCTTCTCCCTCATATATGAACCATGGCTCTGTAATCTTCCTGCAAAGGCAGACCTCGCTTCCAGAGATCGTACAATTTCTTTTTCCTCTTGAGCTCCACGAGGAGTTCACTGTTCAGCCAAGCTCCTCTTCTACCCTGCTTGCTTGACTTTTGACACAATGGAATTGCCTGCCCCTGTGCTTCTAAAAGGTGGTTCTTAAATAACTGACCAGCACTCATGGACTCCTAAGCCTTCAAAAGCAGATTCCCAGGGGATTCTGCTAAATAGCTCCCCGAATAGCTTAAAGTTTGCTCTCTTGAAATCCAGGGAAGCAACTCTGCTGACCTTTTTTCTCATTACACTGAAAATGTTAATCTCAGACATTTCATGATCACTGTGGCCAAGACAGCCACCTGCCATCACATCCCCCATGATTCCTTCTCTATTCACAAACAGCAAGTCTAGGAGGGCATCTTTCCTAGTTGGCTCACTGAGTACCTGTGACAAGAAATAATACTGGTTCCAGTACAAACCCCTGGCGGACACCATTCATCATTGGTCTCCACCCAGGCATCGAGCCATTGATCTCAATTCTTTGAGTGCAACCATGCAATCAATTCGTTATCCACCAAGTGGTCCATCCATCAAACCTATGTCTCTCGATTTTAGAGACAAGGATGTTGCATGGGACAGTATCAAATGCTTTCAAGGAGTCCAGGTAGATGACATCAGTCACTCTTCCCTTATCCACCAATACTGTAACCCGGTTGTAGAAGTGTCATGGTTTAACCCTGGCCAGCAACCAAACACCATGCAGCCACTCCCTCACTTCCCCTCACCCAGAAGGATGGGGAGGAGATTTGGAAAATAATGTAAAACTTGAGGTTTGAGATAAGAACAATTTAATAGGTAAAGCAAAATCCATGCATGCAAGCAAAGCAAAACAAGGAATTCATTCACTACTTTCCATCGGCAGGCAGGTGTTCAGCCATCCCCAGGAAAGCAGGGCTCCATCACGCATAATGGTTACTCAGGAAGACAAACACCATGATGCCAGATGTTCCCCCCTTACTTCTTCCCCCAGTTTATATACTCAGCATGATGTCATATGGTATAGAATACCTCTTTGGCTAGCTAGGGTCACCTGTCCTGGCTGTGACCCCTCCCAATTTCCTGTGCCCCTCAAGCCCTCTCACTGGTAGGGCCCAAGAAACTGCAAATTCCTTGACTTAGTATAAGCATTACCTAGCACCAACTAAAAACATCAGTGTCCTATCAGCATTATTCTCACATCAGAGCCACAGCACTGCATCAGCCACTAATAATAAAATTAACTCTATCCCAGCTGAAACCAGGATAAGAAAGCTACCAAATTTATCAGGCATGATTTACCCTTAGTAAAGCCATACTGACTGTCACGAATCACCTCCCTGTTTTCTATGTGCCTTAGCATAGCTTGCAGGAAGATCTACTCCATGATCTTGTTGGGCATAGAGGTGAGACTGACCAGCCCATAGTTCACCATGTCTTCCTTCTTTCCCTTTTTAAAAATGGGGCTATATTTCCCCTTTTCCAGTCCATGGGAATTTCACTGGTCTGCCATGACTTTTCAAATATGATGGATAGTGGCTTAGCAACTTCACCTGACAGTTCCCTCAGGACCCTTGGATGCATCTCATCAAGTCCCATGGACTTGTGCACCTTCGGGTTCCTTAAGAGATCAGGTTTGAGACCATCTACAGTGGGCAGTACTTCACTCTCCCAGTCCTTGCCTTAGGATTCTGTGAGTTGAGCAGCATGGCTAGAACACTTGCTGGTGAAGATCGAGGAAAAAAGTTGTTGAGCACCTTAGTCTTCTCCATGTCAGTCCTTCTCCAGGTCTCCCATTCAGCTCATGAGAGGGGGATACAGTTTCTTTCATCTTCCTTTGTTGTACTCTGTACCTAAAGAAGCCCTTCTTGTTATTGGGTAAGAATCGGGGTAGAGGACAACAAGGCAGATATCAAGGTGGGAGTCTGTTATAGACCACCCAAACAGGATGAAGAGGCAGCTGGGAGAAGTCTCATGATTGCTAGCCCTTGTACTCATGGGGGGGACTTCAACTTATCAGATGTCTGCTGGAAATACAATACAGCAGAGAGGAAACAGTCTAGGAGATTCCTTGAGTGCACAGAAGATATCCTGACACAGCTGGTGAGTGAGCCAACTAGGAAAAGGGCCCTGCTGGACCTGTTGTTTGCGAACAGAGGAGGACTTGTGGGTAATGTGATGCTTGGAGGTCATCTTGGGCATCATGATCATGAAATGATAGTTTTCAATACTTGACGAAGTACGGAGGGGGGTCAGCAAAACTGCTTCCTTGGACTTCCGGAGGGCAGACTTTGGCCTGGTTATGAGACTGGTTTGACATAGTCCTTTGGGAGGCAGTCCTGAAGGGCAAAGGAGTCCAGGAAGGCTGGACATTCTTCAAGAAGGAAATCTTAAACATGCAGGAGTAAGTTGTCCCCATATGCTGAAAGACAAGCCAGTGGGTAGGAAGACCGGTCTAGCTGAACCGAGAGCTTTGGCTGGAACTCAGAAAAAAAGAGAATTTACCACCTTTGGAAGAAGGGGCAGGCAACTCAGGAGGACTGTAAAGATGTTATGAGGTTAAGCAGGGAAAAAATTAGAAAGGCAGAAGGTCAGCTAGAACTCCAGTTGCCCACTGCCATGAAAGATAACAAAAAATGTTTCTACAAATGCCTAAGAAATAAAAGAAAGGCCAAGGATAATCTTCATCCTTTATTGGATGCAGCAGGGAACATTGTCACATAGGATGAGGGAAAGGCTGAGGTATTTAATGCCTTCTTTGCCTCAGTCTTTAATAGTCAGACCTGCTACACTTAAGGTATTCAGCACCCTGAGCTGGAAGACAGGGATGAGGAGCAGAATTAAGTCTCCACAGTCCGGGAAGAAATGGTTAGTGACCTGCTGCTCCTCTTAGACATGCACAAGTCTATGGGGCCAGATGGGATCCACTCAAGGGTACTGAGGGAGCTGGTGGAAGAGCTCACCAAGCCACTCTCCATCATTTATCAACAGTTTTGGCTAAGCAGAGAGGTCCCAGTTGACTGGAGGTTAGCAAATGTGATGCCCATCTACAAAAAGGGCAGGAAGGAGTGTCCAAGGAATGTCAGACCTGTCAACCTGTCCACAGTACCAGGGAAGCTTATGGAGTAGATCATCTTGAGTGCCAGCATGTGACATGTAGAGGACAACCATGGGATCAGGCCCAGCCAGCATGGGTTTATGAAAGGCAGGTCCTGCTTGAGAAACCTGATCTCCTTCTACAACAAGATGACCTGCCTAGTGGATGAGAGAAAGGCTGTGGATGTTGTCTATCTGGACCTTAGTAAAGCCTTTGACACTCCCACAGCATTCTCCTGGAGAAAGTGGCTGCTCATGGCTTGGACGGGTATACTTTACACTGGATAAAAAGCTGGCTGGCTGGCTGAGCCCAAAGAGTGATGGTGAATGAAGTTACATCCAGTTGGTAGCCAGTCACAAGTGGTGTTCCCCAGGGCTCAGTAGTGGGACCAGTTCTGCTTAATATCTTTACCAACAATCTGGATGAGGGGACTGAGTGCACCCTCAGTAACTTTGCAGATGACACCAAGTTGGGGAGGGAGTGTTGATCTGCTTGAGGGTAGGAAGGCTCTGCAGAGGGATCTGGACAGGCTGGATCGATAGGCCAAGGCCAATTGTATGAAGTTCAATAAGGAGAAGTTCCAGGTCCTGCACTTGGGTCACAATAACTCCATGCAACGCTACAGGCTTGGAGAAGAGTGGCTGGAAAGCTGCCTGGGAGAAAATGACCTGTTCTGTTGATTGACAGCTGGCTGAACATGAGCTAACAGTGTACCCAGGTGGCCAAGGCAGCCAACAGCACCCTGGCCTGTATCAGAAATAGTGTGACCAGCAGGACTAGGGAAGTGATTGTCCCCCTGTACTTGGCACTGGTGAGTCTGCACCTCAAATCCTGTGTTCAGCTTTGGGCCCCTCA
This sequence comes from Falco rusticolus, assembly GCF_015220075.1. NCBI lineage: Eukaryota > Metazoa > Chordata > Aves > Falconiformes > Falconidae > Falco > Falco rusticolus. The sequence continues at coordinate 5,044,077 of NC_051209.1, forward strand.
CCACATGAAAGACATTGAGGTGCTGGAGAGTATCCAGAGAAGGGCAACGAAGCTGGTGAAGGGTCTAGAGCACAAGTCTTATGAGGAATGGCTGAGGCAAGTGGGGTGGTTTAGTCTGGAGAGAAGGAGGATCAGGGGAGACCTTATCTCTCTGTACAACTGCCTGAAAGGAGGTTGTAGACAGGTGGGTGTCAGTCTCTTCTCCCAAGTAACAAGTGATAGGGCAAGAGGAAACAGCCTCAAGTTGTACCAGGAAAGGTTTAGATTGGACATTAGGGAAACTTTCTTAATGGAAAGGGTTGTAAAGCATTTGAACAGGCTGCCCAGGGAGGTGGTTGAGTCACCATCCCTGAAGGTATTTAAAGATGCATAGATGTGGCACTTAGGGACATGGTTTAGTAGTGGATTTGGCAGTGTTAGATTTAAGGTTGGACTTAATTATCTTAAAGGTATTTTCCAACCTAAATGATTCTATGATTTTTAAGTCCCTTACCAAGTTCAGCTACAGCTGTGCCTTGGCTTTCCTGACTGATCCCCTCCCTGCATTTCCAGACCATATCCCTACAATCTCCCCAGGATGTGTATCCTTGTCTCCACTGCCTATGCATTTTGGTTTTGTGTTTTACTGTGGCTAAGAGGTCTTGGCTTAGCCATGCTGGCCTCCTGCCTCACCTGCCCAACTTCTTGCATGTCAAGATTGAGAGCTCTTGTGTTCTAACAAATATGTCAGCAGTACTCTGGAAGAAAAGTCATCTAAAAAAAAAAAACCAACTGAAAATATTTTAACGTTTCAGCCTGTCATGGTTTAACACCAGCTGGCAACTTAGCACTACACAGCTGCTTGCTCCCCCCACAATGGGATGGAGGAGGGAATCAGTAGGATAAAAGTGAGAAAACTTGTGGGTTGAGATAAAGACTGTTTAATAGGGAAAGCAAAAGTCATGTGCACAAGCAGAGCAAAACAAGGAATTCATTCACTACTGCCCATCAGCAGGCATGTGTTGAGCCATCTCCAGGAGAGCAGGGCTCCATCACATGTAATGGTTACTTGGGAAGATAAACACCATAATTCCGAAAGTCCCTCCCTTCCTTCTTCTTTCCCCAGCTTTATATTGCTGAGCATGATGTCATACGGTATGGAATATCCCTTTGGTCAGTTGGGGTCGGCTGTCCTGGATGTGTCCCCTCCCAACTTCTTGTGCACCCCTAGCCTACTTGCTGGTGGAGCAGTGTGAGAAGCAGAAAAGGCCTTGACTCTGTGTAAGCACTGCTCAGCAATAACTAAAACATCCCTGTATTATCAACACTGTTTTCAGCACAAATCCAAAACAGCCTGATACTAGCTTCTATGAAGAAAATTAACTCTATCCCAGCCAAAACCAGCACATTCTCTACCACTTATTCCATACCATTTACATCATGCTTGGATCCCACACTATCCAATACATCCTCATTAAGCACCACCACCCTTCCCATCCTTTGATATAATACAGTAGCTACTGTGAAGAAATTTAACTCTATCCCAGACAAAAGCAGCACATCACTGTTTTGTGTATGGCTTATATCAGGTAGACTTTTCAAAGTGGAATGAAAATAAACCTATAGGGCTAATGTTTATCCAGTCTGATGAATCTCATGTTCTCTTATTTAGTCCCTAAAATACTGTAGCAAAACCCACCTCTCCCAAAACAAAAAACAACAGCAACAAAAACCAGCAACAAAATTAAAATAAAATCCAACCCCAAAACACCTCTAGTTGAATATTCAAGACAAAGTGCCTGAATGAAAACCCATCACTTATGTCTGAACTATTCATTGTCACGTTAAATGCAATTCTGAAGCAATACTATTTTTGCAGAAGAGACATGAAAACATATTTTCGGTTAGAGGTCACCTGACCCTCTCAACAGCCTCTCTCAACCTTCTACAGGCTGCAGCAGACTGACTCGGTAGCCTTGACCAGGCTAAGTCACTTATACACTTGCTGTATTCAGCTTTTCCTCCTTCACAGCCATCACCTCCTGCCTGTGCTAAACCAATCTCAGTAATGCAAAGCAAAGCTGCAACTACAGCGAACTTAAAGAGACACTACTCTGAAGTAATTTTTCCTTCCAATTACTCTGCACCTACTATATCTGCAAGTAACGTATAACATCATAATATCTGAAGGAAATAATCCTAAAATTCCACTCAACCAAACAACACTGTTTATTATCCCACCACTGCCACTATATTTACTGTGGGCATTTGACTGCATGTGCTGTGTTGTCAGTTTTTAGCATTTCTCATGTGCACTTTCTCCCAGTCTTAAGTCTTTTATTTTTTTCCTCTTGTATATGTTTAAATAAAGAAATACTTACATGATTTTAATAGATTGTATTTATATTTTTCATATCACAGTGCTTACACCTAAAAAGTAGCTCTTGCAGACTATTTCAGCATTAGCCAATTTTGACAAAGTTCTAGCGTTTGGTGTCCCTTTTACACACACATACACGACGACTGTTTGCTTCCTTCTAACACCTTTGCTGTTATTATTTTTTTAATGCACGAAAGATAAATGAAACTATGAACACACCACTGCTTTCCCCTGTATCTAGAAACACAATATTCCTCGCAGGTAATCAAGTAACACAACACACATACACACCCCCACTTGCAATAACCCCGGTTTAACTCCCGGAGAACAATGCACTTCACTCCGTGCCCCCTCCCCGGTCAGGGGAGGCAGGCAGGGACAGCCAGGCGGAGAAGAGGAAGACAAACGGGGAGGGGACAGGAAGATACGCGGTCCCGATTAAAAGTTGAGAGCCAGAGAGTTATAAAGCAGCGGTGGGAGTGAGTGAGCCAACTAGGAAAAGGGCCCTGCTGGACCTGTTGTTTGCGAACAGAGGAGGACTTGTGGGTAATGTGATGCTTGGAGGTCATCTTGGGCATCATGATCATGAAATGATAGTTTTCAATACTTGACGAAGTACGGAGGGGGGTCAGCAAAACTGCTGTACAACTGCCTGAAAGGAGGTTGTAGTAAGGTGGGTGCCAGTCTCTTCTCCCAAGTAACAAGTGATAGGGCAAGAGGAAACAGCCTCAAGTTGCACCAGGAAAGGTTTAGATTGGACAATAGGAAAACTTTCTTCACGGAGTTGCCTGCCCCTTCTTCCAAAGTTGGTAAATTCTCCCTTTTCCGCTGAGTTCCAGGCAAAGCTCTCTTTTCAGCCAGGCTGGTCTTCTTCCCTGCCAACTCGTCTTTTTACAGCACATGGGGATGGCCTGCTCCTGTACCTTTAAGACTTCCTTCTTGAAGAATGTCCAGCCTTCCTGGACCCCTTGGCCCTTCAGGACTGCCTCCCAAGGGACCCTGTCAACCAGGCTCCTAAATAGGCCAAAGTTGGCTCTCTGGAAGTCCAAGATTATACTGTCTCCCCTTCTTACTTCTCCAAGAATCAAAAACTCTATCATCTCATGATCGCTATGCCCAAGATGTCCTCTGACCACCACATCACCCACCAGTCCTTCCCTGTTTGTAAACAACAGGTCCAGTGGGGCATCTCCCCTGGTTGGCTCACTGACCAGCTGTGTCAGGAAGTTATCTTCCACACACTCCAGGAACCTCCTAGATGGTTTCCTGTCTGCTGTCTTGTATTTCCAGCAGACATCTGGTAAGTTGAAGTCCCCCATGAGAACAAGGGCTAGATATCATGAGACTTCTCCCAGCTGCTTGTAGAATGTTTCATCTGCCTCTTCATCCTGGTTGGGTGGTCTATTACAGACTTCCACCAGGATATCTGCCTTGTTGGCCCTCCCTTGATCCTTAATCATAAATTTGTACTTGCAATACTTACTTTGGTTTTAATTTGAGGAATATGCTTCACCAATTTGGTTGACCTTAACACCTCAGTGGATGGGAAACTTCCTCATAATTTTCTTCCTAACTTCTCTCTCATACATTTTTTTCATTGATTATGAGTAATCAATGCATCATAGACACTACTGTGCAGAACTATCCAAGCTCCTCTACCAGTCAGCCTCAAAATCTAACCACCAAGGACAGGGTATTAATGTCTCATTAGTCTATAAGTAAAATATGCTTAACAGTTCTGATTGTGTTAATGGTGCATTTGTAACATAGTCTGATACCTACAAAGAAGGCAAGATCACCATTATTCTTACCCATAAAACACTTTACCCTATTGTCACCATCATTCAGTTGAAACACTCCCTGACATACAGGGCTACCACACTGCCTCTCTTTCCTTTGGGTACAAACTCTTCAGAGGAAGAGTTTGTAGCCATCCAAAATTAGTAAATGTACGTGAAATTATCCCCAGAAAAAGAATTTTTGAGTTTAAGTTTATGGATAAACTGGAAAAAAACCCCAACTCTAATAATATCTAAGTAAAAGTGCACTTACTAGGTTACAACTGGTTTTAGCACTTGAAGCAGTATATACAAATTAAGAGAGTATATACTATCAAGGGGATACCAAAATTACTGAGGCATAGTTTCAGGATATCTTCCAAGCAATCAGGTATAATAGAGGACATACATGAAAGTACCTCTGCAGAATCATGCTACTAGAAGTATTTTCCTCTCTAAAACCAGAATAAATGAAGAGGAGGATCAGCTAATTCCTTTTGTACCATAAGCCTAATCAAAGTCACTGAGTCTATTGTTTATTATAACACCGGCTATAATCCCCAAGTAGTTAAATATGTACAGGGAGAACATTTTTTTGCTGTCTACAAAGAGAGAAAGAAATTATGGATTATGTCAAATACATATATTTTTATGCTGCCTGTGTTTGTAGGCTTGTGATAGGAGATCTCTGAAAAAGCAGTGCACATATTTGAATAAATATTTTGTATCACTTTTGGGATGTACTATTTCCTTATATCAATGCTTGTTTTTTGTTTAATGCTCAAGTGTTTCACAGAAAACCAATCACATTGTTGATAGGATAAGGAATACTAACATTAACATAAATGATGAAGATACAGATAAACTGTCTGAGCAGCCAGGGATCAGGTTAGGAAAGCTAAAGCCCTGATAGAATTTAATCTGGCCAGGAATGTCAAGGACAACAAGAAAAGCTTCTATAGGTACATCAGTGATAAAAGGAAGACTAGGGAAAATGTGGGCCCTCTCGGGAAGGAAACAGGAGACATCATTACCCAACACATGAAGAAGGCTGAGGTACTCAATGACTTTTTCGCTTTGGTCTTCACCGGCAAGTACTCCAGCCACACTGCCCAAGTCGCAGAAGGCAAAGGCAGGGACTGGGAGAATGAAGAACCACCCACTGTAGGTGAAGATCAGGTTTGAGACCATCTAAGGAACCTGAAGGCACACAAGACCATGGGACCTGAGGAAACTGGTGGATGAAGTGGCTAAGCCACTATCCATCATATTTGAGAAGTTGCGGCAGACCAGTGAAATTCCCATGGACTGGAAAAGGGGAAATGTAACTCCCATTTTTAAAAAAGGAAAGAAAGACCCAGGAAACTACAGGCCAGTCACTCTCACCTCTGTGCTTAGCAAGGTCATGGAGCAGATCCTCCTGGAAACTATGCTAAGGCACATGGAAATTAAGGCGGTGACTGGTGACAGTCAACATGACTTCACTAAGGGCAAATCATGACTGACAGATTTCATGGCCTTTTACGATGCGGTTACAGCATTAATGGATGAGGGAAGAGCAACTGATGTCATCTACTTGGACTTGTGCAAAGCTTTTGACACTGTCCCATATGGCATCCTTGTCTCTACACTGGAGAGACATAGATTTGACAGATGGACCACTCAGTGGATAAGGAATTGACTGGATGGTCATACTCAAACAGTTGCAGTCAACAGCTCGATGTCTAAAAGGAGACCAGTGACGAGTGGCATTCCTCAGGGGTTTGTACTGGGACTGGCACTGTTAAACATCTTTGTCAGTGACATAGATGGTGGGATCGAGTGCACCCTCAGCAAGTTTGCTGATGATACCAAGCTGTGTGGTATGTTCGACATGCTGGAGGGAAGAGATGCCATCCAGAGGGACCTTGACAGGCTTAGGAGGTGAGCCCATGCAAACCTCATGAAGTTCAACAATGCTAAGTACAAGATCCTGAACCTGGGTCAGGGCAACCCTGAGAATCAATACAGGTTGGGTGGAGAATGGATTGAGACCAGCCCTGAGGAGAAAGACTTATGAATGCTCGAAGAAGGTCCCCCGTGGAGAGTCAGCCAAATCACGACAATCACACCAATATGCCTACATGCCGTGCTCCCTTTATTAAACAAACAGGTCATATTTATAACTTAAACCGACCGCTCACACGACTCTACACACAGGTGATTGGATAAAAGTCTCTGGCCATGTGGAAGTCTGTGTCGCTGATTGGTGAGCATGCTGCAGGCGCCTGATCAGAGTGTGCCGATGAGAGTGTGTTGATTCAAGGATTCCCAGGACTTGCTCTGCACCTGGCTTCTTGTTTGTGCATAGCTTGTTTTCTTTCTCACACTGCTTGTTCCAAGGACAATTTAAAGTTGCTCTGCAGCTTCAACTATCAGGCCTGGGTTGTCCAACCCAGACAATGGTGACATATGTGCTCGGTCCTTAAAAAATCCCTCTCTACATATCCCCCTTTTTCTTTTTGGACAACCCATGTCTGTTTCACAGTAGATGTTAAACCTTTCTTCACACAAGAAAATAAACAGCTAAAAACTAAAAACGTTACAACAATGATTATAACAAAGCGTATTCCTTCCATCAATAACATCTTTAACCAACCTGTTATCCCCAAATCTCTCAACCATTCATCAAAGGGATTATCAGCAGCAAGAATATGCTTCATGTTTCCCTGCAGTTGTGAACAACTTCTTGTGCACCAATATGGAATGATCGGAAAGGTTCATAAAACACATCCCTTCAAAATCCTCACAACCGTGTCCATGTGCTAATAACAAAAAATCTATTGCAGCTCTATTATGTAAGGTAGCATGCCTAACACTATCTACATCAAGCAATAATGAACTTAAAATCTGCGATGTAAGATTAAAATGTTTCTCTCCCCAGCACGCTAACCTTCGTATATTCTTAGCACTCAATGCTGCCATTGCCCCCGGCATAAATATGGAGGCTAGGACATTTGCTGTTACTGACTGTAGATCGACTCGGTCATTACATGTTTCATCAAAGGTGCGCAGTGCCCTCCGTGATCTATGAGATTGTTGAGTCATTTTTAATAAGTCTTTCATATGTGGAGCAAATAAAGTTAAATGCCCTAAATAACATGGTCCACCGACAGGATACAAAGGAAGCCCTGGCCACGCTCTGTCCCCACATATCAGAAAGACTCCCGGTGGCAACTGATAACCCCCTGATACATCTATATGGAAACCTCCAGTTTTCAGTTCACCCCAAATAGGTGAACCTGTTAGATTTTGAAACGTTGTATAAAACCCCCATTCACCTTGATGTGTTAGCCATAACTGCCACGGGTCACCAAACCAAATTACTCCAGTGCCATTCACGGGTTGAAGTGGTGATGACATGTGGGTACAGTTTGCCATATCAGTTGCAGTAACATTAACATATTCAACAGCTACAACGCTAGCCAATAGGTCTAACTCCTGCAAAGGTAAATGATGTGGCTGATTTAAATTCTCAATAACCGTCTTCTGCCACGCTGCATTACACATAGAAGGCCAAACATATTGCCTATTTGGACTCATACATGTACCATTCTGATTGGAAGTCAGATCCACTGTTTTAACATTCCAAAAACCATCAAAATTTGTTTAATTCTCCTGCAAGGGAATACCAATTAAACAAGTTCTAAAGGGGTTGTCTGCTTGTTGCAGACTCAAACAAAAGTCTGTTACTCCTGTGATATTTGCCCATGTCACCCATATGTTTGTCCTAGGCAAGATGTCAAAAATACTTTGGCCAATGGGTAAAAAATTCATCAAGACCATAAACCCAAGTCCACCACTGAAACATGTTTAGTCCTACAATTTCCACTTTTTTATTATTTTTTTTCTTTTACATTCCACCCCACAAATCTGTGCTTTCACAGATTCTGATGATGTATACTGTCTCCAATCAGCATGGTATTACACTAATCGTATGTTTTCTCTTGCTTCATGCCCGGTTACTAATCAAACACATACACTCTTTACACCATTTACAATTAAGCTTTGGCTTACAGAACCATTTTACCCCACATAGCATACATTGGCATAATACCCATGGTTTACATCCCTTACAACATAGACATTTTATTCCGTCTGCTCGCTCCGAGTCTTCTCTCATAAACCTAGCGACTCGTTGACTACTATACGCCGGACAATTGTCCGTCTTTATTTCTACAGGTACTCCCATGACAGCAAAACAAGACATTAAGTGTCTCCCCACATGTAATGCCTTTTCACTGGTTTGTGCAGTGGCCCATATAAAATGAGAATAGATGTCAATTGTGACATGCACATACTTAAGCTTCCCAAAGTCAGGTACATGCGTTACATCCATTTGCCAAACCTGAAGTGCCTTCAGACCTTTTGGGTTAGTGCCCACCCCTAAACTAGGTCCATGATGACTACATTGAGGACAGGATTGAACAATACCCTTTGCATCTGCTATGGGTATTTGATACTGTCGATGTAAAGACTTTGCATTCTGATGAAACATCTCGTGGCTGTTACAAGCTTCTTCAAACTTATTTGTTGGAGGAGTTATTGCCGGACAGCTGACTGCTTCATCAGCTCTAGCGTAACCTTCAACCAAACCAATGGTCCACTGATGACTTCTAATATGCATAATACAAAATTCATGTTTTCTCTGTCGAAGAGTACTACGCAGTTGTAGAAACATTTCACCAAGATGTTGATTCTTTGTCTCTCTCAACAAGGCATCTTCAATGCGCTGTACTACACCAACTACGTACAATGAGTGATACTATGTTTACAGGTGTTTTGTTCCAGCTTCCCAATGCCCAACACACTGCTTTCAGTTCTAAGGTTGGAAGGTTGTCCCGTGGTTCACCGGTGATCATGCGTTTCTGCCTCTGATTATTGGATTGCCAAACAGACGCAGCCTTCTTCATCTTTTGTCCTGCATCTGTAAACACTGTTGGCCCTTCAGCTGGTCTTTTTGAGCGTAACGGTCTCGCAATCCACTGGTAATGTTCTAACATCTTCCAGAGAGGCCCTTTTGGCCGGTTGTTGTGTACAACATCTGTATAGCCCATCAAGGCTTCCTGTATGGCTGTTGAATGTCTCAGGAGCCACTCATAATCATCATCCCGGACTGGAATACTGATATCTGCCGGTTCAGTCCCATCAATTTCAACAATCCCGTCTCTTCCTTTTCTCACCAAGGCCGCTACTGCTTCAGGACAACTTAAAATACGATGTCTGGGTTGCAATGGCAAAAACAACCACTCTGAAACGATCGCTGTATTTTCCCCCTTTTTCTTTTGCCATTGTAGAATAAGGGCAAAAGGTGAAGTGGCAACATTACAAACCAAGAAAGATAATGGATGATTCGCCATTTGGTGACCACACCAGCCAGTCTGAATCTTGGGGGACACAACTTTCAGGGCAGCCCGCTGTTCTGGTGAACAAGTTTCAGGACTGTTGGCTTCGGTGCCATGCAACCAGGATTGGAACGGTTGCAAATCATCGTTAGTGAGGCCAACTATATTACGAACCCATTGTAGATCTCCTAAAAGCCTTTGAGCATCATGCCGATTAGCTATTTGTGTAGTAAGAGTTACCTTCTGTGGTCGGATCTGAGCATCCAAGATGAGCCAGCCCAAATATTTCCATGGGGCTGAACGCTGAACCTTCTCAGGCGCCACAATCAAACCACATGATAGAAGGTGGTCAACAATCCATTTCAATTGATCATCTGAAATCCCTTGTTCAGCGGCCAATAACATATCGTCCATATAATGATAGATCAGGACGTGAGGCCAACGCTGTCGTACTGGAACAAATGCCCAATCTACAAAAGTCTGACACATCATAGGAGAGTTCTTCATTCCTTGTGGTAAGACAACCCATTCATACCGTTTGGCTGGAGCGGCACGGTTTATTGACGGTAGAGTGAATGCAAATTTTTGTGTGTCGTCAGGATGTAAGGGAATCGAGAAGAAACAGTGTTTCAAGTCTATTACAACAATTTGCCAAATCTGAGGGATCATCATAGGAAGCTATTTAGCAGAATCCCCTGGGAATCTGCTTTTGAAGGCTTAGGAGTCCATGAGTGCTGGTCAGTTATTTAAGAACCACCTTTTAGAAGCACAGGGGCAGGCAATTCCATTGTGTCAAAAGTCAAGCAAGCAGGGTAGAAGAGGAGCTTGGCTGAACAGTGAACTCCTCGTGGAGCTCAAGAGGAAAAAGAAATTGTACGATCTCTGGAAGCGAGGTCTGCCTTTGCAGGAAGATTACAGAGCCATGGTTCATATATGAGGGAGAAGACACGAAAGGCCAAAGCTCGATTAGAGTTAAAACTGGCCAGTGCTTTATCAGATAACAAGAATTGCTTTTTTTTAAAGTATGTTAATAGCAAGAGGAGGTCTAAAGAAGGCATTGGACCAATACTTGTTGCAGACAGTCATCTGACTAATAGGGATGAAGAAAAAGCAGGGTCAGTCAATGCTTTTTTTCCCTCAGCCCTTAATAATACTGACAGACCTTTTCCTGCCTGGTCCCCTGAGTCAGAGGAACACAAGTGTGGGAACAGTGACTTTCCATTTGTGGACACTGAAATTGTAAGAGAGCAGCTGAAATGTGGTCAATGCCCCAAGCCTGTCAGTGTTCAAGAGGCATTTGGACAATGTCCTTAATAACATGCTTTAACTTGTGGTCAGCCCTGAAGTGGCCAGGCAGTTGGACTAGATGATCATTGTAGGTCTCTTCCAACTGAAATGGTCTGTTTTGTTCTGGTCTGTTTTGTTCTGGTCTGTTTTGTTCTAGTCTAATTTTACATACTCGCAGTGTGGCCATTTTTTTTATATTCTAGTCTTTTTTATGTCATAGTTAAAGTCACTATAACCCTTAATCCTACTTGTTACACTGTGTTGAATCTTTTTTGATACCTTGCTATCTTTCTTCAGTCCATCAGTTTTCAGTGATCTTTTTGCTGTGATTAATGCAGTAAAACATTAGTATCTTTTTTGATCTTTGTGGCAAATGCATTTATTTTTGAATGGAATGATAATGTTGTTAACTTTAAAGATTTCCTTACAGAATAATAACTAGGATGGGGGAAGAATTTGGATTTAAAATGAGCCAATCAGATTAGTTTATACTTTGCCTTCTGTGTCACATCTGTTCGTGGAAGATGGTCCTGGCTTTTCTGTTAGAAGATTTATGCAGTCCCTTTGCTAATGTGGTTCCACTCTTAATTTATCACTGTTGAATCATCTTGGAAGCCTAAAATGTGACATTTTTTATCTTTTCCTGAAATCTGTCTCCTCCGAACCTCTGCTTAAAACCAAAGTTTTTTCACCATTTCATTTCATAATTAGTATATTTAGATCAAGATGTAATAATGTTTGTCAAAGTGTAGGAGACTTCATAATTTTAATTACAGTTTAATTAGCACATTCCATATGCTTATATCAAACCTCTAGGGCTGTCTTTTTTGTTTTGTTAAAAAAACTTGGATTTTTTTAGATGCTGACCAACTGGAACATTGCTGGCATGTGCTGTGTTTTGCAGATAGAATCCAGGAGTCCTTAGATGATACAAATCTTATATGATATTAAAATATTGTGCTGTCAATTTGAGCATCATAGTGCAGTATTCGCTAAAGTTTTTAATACATGGCAGACTTATGAAGGTGTGCATCTTCAATAAATGCCTGGTTCTGGTGCTTTTTTGCTTTCTTTTGCAGCATAGAAAGGATATGACCACACAAATCCTTTTATCTGGACTGCAGGCTTCATGTTTTGATAAGAAAAGAAAAATGTGCACCTTGGAAGACAAATTAAATATTTTAAAGTGTTACTATGTATGTAAGTCATCTTGGTTATTATATAGAGTTCTTCCTCTGCCTTTTACATCTGTCTGATCTTAGATTTTGTCTGTAACCATTTATTGCTTAAAATTGAATCATAGTTCAACTGGAAAGTATTAAGTCAACAAGATTTGACTTGACTTTTTTTTTTTTTAAAGATCCAGTTGTGCTTTTGAGATGAGAGGCTAGAATAAGTGATCATCTCTCTTCACAGTACTTAGAAAAAGCAAATCACTGTATCATCTCTGAGCTGTTCGGCATTTGAGCAATGAATGGTACCATGCTCCATTAGAATAAATTAAGTGCTTTCTCCTTATCACACTCATGGCTTAATAGAAACTAATAGACAACTGTTTTGTAAAATGCTAGAATTAAAAAGTGGGTACGGTCCCTTCAAGGTTCAAACTAAAACCAATCATATGCTTAAATAGTAAATAGCAGTATATCACAAAATACACTCATAGATTTTGGTTCTTAAAAACAGTTCAGCTAGCAGTTTTTTAAAAAGTGCAATGTGACTTTCTTTTCTTTCTTGGACTGAAATATTTTATAGACAATTTCTAAGCATTATTATTAAATCATTATTTTAAACCGATGAAAATCTCAATAAATGAGATTTCATTTTGAAAGACTTGAAAATTGCAGGGACAGGAACATCTCTAGAGAATCAGTTGCAGAACAAGAAGAGCTACATGTTTAGTTTTCTAACTCAGATCTAGCCTATATTAATAGAAATTGTTGTTTGCTACTGCTCACCTGTTCTTGGCTTTTTTAAAAGGCATTCTCAGCCCAAGCTCTAGTGGATTCAGATTATAAGTCCTCTTTTTGCAATGAGATCCTTGTGCCAGCTCTATTGATTTATTTGGTGATATGTCTGTCTGCTGAAGATCACTTTTTGTGAAGCTCCTTCTGAAACTGTGACAATAATTTGTAGCTGTGTTGTCATCAGGACTCAAAGATGTACGTTTGAATAAATCTAAAAATATGTTTATGCTCAAGAGATGTGGTGATACTACAGTAGTGTCATGGATTCTGTAATTACTTTTCCTGATGCAGCTTGAAGTTTACATGTTCTTTCAATAAACAGACTATTATTTACATGTGCTCACAGCTTGACACATTCTACATGTAAAAGTTTTGATTTGGAAAAATAATCAAGGTTGCTGTATGAATATATTATATTTATGGTAAGCATGCTATAGTGGGCAAATAAGCAGCAGTAGGTCAGTTGTTAGCTAACGATGTCCCCGCCCCCACCCGGCGGCAGCACCGTCCCCAGCAGCCAGGCTGAAGCTCTTTGTTATCAAATTTGTCCCAAAACCTTGCACTGCCACAAACACCCTCTGGCCCCGCTGTGGCCAGGAGGAAGGGGCGCCCAAGTGCACTCCTCCGCCCTCGCCCTAGCGCGCCGATGGCTCAACGATCGCCCTCCATGACCCCACGTCCCGCCGCGCTGAGGAAAGGGGTAGGCGGGGCGGGCGACGGTCCCGCCAGCACGACCAGCTTCCCTTCTTCCCGCTCACTCAGTCCCTGCCGGCCCCTCCTGTCCCGCCACGTATCCCGCCGCGGGGCGCTGAGGGACCCCTTCCCGGACCCTTCTCGCCCACAGAGCAGAGGACAACCTCGATCGCTTCCCTCCACATCGCCCCCAGCCCCCGTGTCGGGTCTCCCTTCCCACCGCGGTGCGAGAGCCAGTGCCCCCGCGACCCAACTCCTTCCTGCCTCCCACCGTCCCGTCCCGGTCCCTCCCGGTCCCTTCCGCTCCCCACGGACTCCCCCTTGCTTTCCTGGAGTGCGCAATCGGCCATATCACCCGCGAGCAGGAAAGCTACATTGTGCAAGGTATGTGGGTGTGTAGGCACCCGGTCAGGCAGGTTTTACTCACTTCTCCCTGGCCTGACTGTCGGACGGGACGCTGATGTTGCTCTTGCCTTTGCCATACATGTCTGCAGAGAGCTCCGACTGTCACGCACCTGTCAACCCATCACAACCTCCCCGGGAACAGCCCCGTCACCATGGAGACGCCCCCCCCCACACACACACACCATTGGCCTGCCGCGCAGGAGGGCACACCCCACGCGCGGCGATTGACAGGCAAAGAACAGGACAGACTGCTTCCTCTTTCTCCCTCTCTCTCCCCCCACCCTCTTGGCTCCTCCTTCTTCTTCCTCCCTCCCCTTCCCCTCTTGCGCTCTCCCTTCCCCGGTGCAAAGGGGAATTAGAAACGGTTCTAGAAGGATTTCAAACAACTCGCTGTTCCGAGCGCGCGCTGCCCGCCCTCCGTTGCTACCGGCAAGGGAGAGCACGAAGGAGAGATGGAAAGTGCGGACTGGATTTCGCAGCTAGCACCACCAGATAGCGCCCAATGTCCCCGTTGTTCAGCCAACTGCACAGGCCACCGTGCACTGCCGCCCTCCCCGGCACCCCTTCCCTGCCCCTAGCCCATTCAACTAGCTGTGGAGTGCTCTGAGCCTCCCATTCCCCGCAGGCTGGGGGCGCAGCCGGCACGGAGTTGCCTCTGCCGTCCCCCTGGGATCTAGAGCAGCCCTGTGGCTGCCTCTGTCCCCCTCCTCCGCACCACCTCAACTGCCCTCGGCGTCCACGGTGACCCCACTCCTTGCAGAAGTCCCCTCAGCAGCTGCAGGGCCCTGACACCCAGTCCCAAACTACCTTAGGGTCTGCCACCCCTTTTGTAACTCTTCTGGCCCACTGGAGATGCTCCACACACCCTGCACTATGTGGGGGCCTGAACCAAGCCTTGGCACTGCAACATCCTTTCCCCTGAGCACCTCAGAGGCCAATTCATGGGCCCTTCCACCTAGACCCCTTCATGCTGGGCTTCAAATCCTCTTTTAATACCCACAAGTACCCCCCAAGCTATGACACATGCTGGTTTTGTCAGGCCCAAAACTACTTGAGTTACTTCTGTCTGCCCTCCCACAGAGATCTGCTCAGCTCCTACATTCCTTGACCACCAAAGCTTGAAACCTTCTTCTACCACAGCTAGGAAGTGTAGGAACAGTTCTGAGAGTGTGTTCCTTATCACAGTAGGGATACTGAATCAAAACAGTATGTCTTAGAAAAGCTAAAAAAAAAAAACAACACCAAAACCAAAAGATTTTTTTAAAGTTACATTTCAAATAATTGCATGCTCCTGAGAGGTGATAGGAAGAGAGAAACCACTACTACCATTTATTCCTTGGGATCTTTTTAAGTATCCCAAAGTTTCAAGACTTTTGTTGTTGCTACTCAAGCATAATCCCAAATTTTTCAGATTTTGATACATGTTTATATTTATTAAAATATCGTTAATCCTGTAAATCATAGAATCATAGAATGGTTTGGGTTGGAAGGGACCTTAAAGATCATCTAGTTCCAACCCCCCTGCTATGGGCAGGGACACCTTCCACTAGGCCAAGTTGCTCAAAGCCCCATCCAACCTGGCCTTGAATACTTCCAGGGATGGGGCATCCAGTCTCTCTGGGCAACTTTACCAGTGTCTCACCACCCTCGCAGAAAAGAATTTCTTCCTAATATCTAATCTAAATCTACCCTCTTTCAGTTTAAAGCCATTCCCCCTTGTCCTATCACTACATGCCCTTGTAAAATGCCCCTCTCCAGCTGTCTTGTAGGCCCCCTTTAGGTATAGGAAGGCTGCTATAAGTTCTCCCCGGAGCCTTCTCTTCTCCAGGCTCAACAACCCCAACTCTCTTATCCTTTCTTCATAGGAGAGGTGCTCCAGCCCTCTGATCATCTTTGTGGCCCTCCTCTGGACTCACTCCAACAGGTCCATGTCTTTCGTGTACTGGGGACCCCAGACCTAAATGTGGTACTCCAGGTGGGCTGTCATGAGAATGGAGTAGAGGGACAGAATCGCCTGCCTCGACCTGCTGGCCATGCTTATTTTGAGGCAGCCCAGGATTCAGTTGGCTTTCTGGGCTGTACAGCCCATTGACAGGTCACATTGAGCTTTTAATCCACCAGCACCCATAAATCCTTCTCCTCAGGGCTAATCTAAATCCATTCTTCACCCAGCCTGTATTGGTACCGGGGATTGCCCTGATCTAGGTGCAGGACCTGGCACTTAGCATTGTTGAGATTCATGAGGTTTGCACAGGCCCACCTCTCAAGCCTGTCAAGGTCCCTCTGGATGGCATCTCTTCCCTCCAGCATGTTGAACATACCACACAGCTTGGTGTCTTTTGCAAACTTGCTGAAGGTGCACTTGATCCCACTGTTCATGTCACTGACAAAGATGTTTGTTCTGGTTTAACCCCAGCAGACAACCAAGCACCATGCAGCCGCTCACTCACTCCCCCCACAGTGGGATGAGGGAGAAGATTGAAAAAATAAAAGTGAGAAAACTTGTGGGTTGCGATAAAGACAGTTTGATAGGGAAAGCAAAATCCATGCATGCAAGCAAAGCAAAACAAGGAATTCATTCACTACTTTCCATTGGCAGGCAGGTGTTCAGCCATCTCCAGGAAAGCAGGGCTCCATCGCGCATGATGGTTACTCAGGAAGACAAACACCATGATGCCAGATGTTCCCCCCTTACTTCTTCCCCCAGTTTATATACTCAGCATGATGTCATATGGTATAGAATACCTCTTTGGCTAGCTAGGGTCACCTGTCCTGGCTGTGTCCCCTCCCAATTTCCTGTGCCCCCCCCAGCCCTCTCACTGGCAGAGCCTGAGAAACTGAAAGCTCCTTGACAGTATAAACATTACCTAGCAACAACTAACAACATCAGTGTGTTATCAACATTGTTCTGACACCAAATCCAAAATACAGCACTGTGCCAGCTACTAAGAAGAAAATTAACTCTATCCCAGATGAAACCAGGACAATGTTGAACAGCACCAGTCCCAATACCGACCCCTGAGGAATGCCACTCATCACTGATCTCCATGCAGACATCAAGCTGTTGACTGCAACTCTTTGAGTGCAACCATCCAGCCAATTCCTCATTCACCAAGTGGTCCATCTGTCAAATCCATGTCTCTCCAGTGTAGACACAAGGATGTCATGCAAAGAAATCTACTAATTTGTGTAACCCAAGAGGGCTTTTAGTGTTTAATGTCAAGCATTCATAGTGCTTCTTAGTTGAGCCACATTTTAAATTGTTAGGAAAAACTCATTCCCTCACTATTGTACCAGTTAGTCTTTATAGCATAAAATTGTATGAACTTTCTTAAGACATATACATATATATATAGTTTACATTTTATACTGCATAGTCATGGTTAAGTAAGCATGACCAAAGGACTCCAGCTCATTGCAAGGAGGATGACAGCACCCATCCTGAATAAAAAAGGATACCCTCCAACTACTGAGATAATGCCAGCATTCTAGCCCCTCTAACACCTCTGTGAAAGCCTCCCATTATCTGGCATCATAGATAAATAACTTTAGCAAAACCAACTCCAACGATATCTAGATCAAGAAAGAAGCAGATGGATGATGATGCCACAGAATTATAGTTGCTTTGCAAAATGGTAGTGTGTGTGTTTTGAGTAGTGACTGGTCAAATCATGTTGCATCTGAACACTTGAAAGGTATAAGAACCATGAGTAAAACCACATTCAGTGTGCCTCAATTTGAATGGGACACCTCACGTGCAGGAATAAATAATTACTCTTGTAATTCTATACTTTGCATCCTAGCCTGTCTCCTTGGTTAGCATGGGCCAGTTGCAAAATTTTTGTGACAATATATACCCACCTCCCCATTGTGCTTACAGGCAAAGGTCTCTAAAAGCAATTGCCACACAAACTTTGAGGAGGGAAATTGTATAAGACATAGACCATCAGCATCTGCTTATCATTGTTAGAGCTGCAAAAAAAAAATATCCTCTGGATTTTGAGCTGCTAGAATGACAGCAACAATTGGTCAGGTGAAATTGATTTGTCTGTCCTAGGCTTTTGCTCCACTATATTTTATTTTATATATTATATTTTATTTTATATTAACAGGTCAGTGGGAAAGAGTAGTTGAAAGAAGTGTATTAAGCTGTCTGTTAAATGAGCCAACAGTATTAACCCCTGATCTCCATATCTTTGCAGGACCAGGCTCCTGCTTACTTGCAAGTTACACCACTGAAACCAGAGAAAGAATGACAAGCAAGGTGGAAACAAAGAGTTATGGTGGAGGTAGAAAGAAGCGGAAAATGGTAGAAGAAAATGAGCAAGAACATGGAAAGGAAGGATAAGATCAGCTAACAAAGGAAAAAACATAAGTGCAAATTACTATAGGTGAGAATAGAAAAAAGGAAGCAAAGTCCAGGAATAATGCACAATGAATTTAAGCGATAAAGAGTGAAGAGTGAACTAAAGGGACATATTATGTCCTCATTCATACTAAATAATATTTATGTATATTGTACCATGGAGTTCACATGAGTGCTAGTCATGTGACTGATTTTATTCAATGTGAATATGGGTAGCAAAAAATTATAGAAAGAAAGGCAGAGAAAGAATCAGGACAGAAAACAAAGGACTTGAGTTTTGAGTAAAATATAGGAGTAGCTGAGTGAAGAAAAAGAGTGAGCATGGATATTCCTAGGGAAATGCTAGAAGGATAGTTGACACATATCAGTACAGGATCACCAAAACACTGAGGTTTTAAATGCTTGCACACCAACACATGCAGTATGAGAAACAAACAGGATGAACTGGAAGCATTGGTCAACTCCCAGAGCTACGACGTCATTGGTATTAATGAGACTTGGCAGAATGAGTCCCACGATTGGGGTGCTGGGATGGAGGAGTACAGGCTGTTCAGGAGGGATAGGCAGGGCAGGTGAGGTGGAGAAGTTGCACTGTATGTAAGGGAGAGGCTTGACTGTACAGCCCTTGCAGTTAGCGATGATGTGGTTGAGAGCCTCTGGGTAAGGATGAGGGTGGCGGAAAACAAAGGAGATGTTGTAGTGGGTGTCTACTAACGAGTGCCCCGCCAGGATGCAAGCATTGATGAGTTATTTTTCAGGCAATTAGGAGAATTTTCAGGATTGGTAGCCCTTGTCCTTATGGGAGATTTCAACTTCCCAGACAACAGGTGGGAATGCCATACTGCTGTGACGAACAAGTCTGGGAAATTCCTGAAGTTTGTAGGAGATGATAACTTATTGTCATAGGTACTCTGTGAGCCAACTAGGAAAGATGCCCTCCTAGACTTGCTGTTTGTGAATAGAGAAGGAATCATGGGGGATGTGATGGCAGGTGGCTGTCTTGGCCACAGTGATCATGAAATGTCTGAGATTAACATTTTCAGTGTAATGAGAAAAAAGGTCAGCAGAGTTGCTTCCCTGGATTTCAAGAAAGCAAACTTTAAGCTATTCAGGGAGCTATTTAGCAGAATCCCCTGGGAATCTGCTTTTGAAGGCTTAGGAGTCTATGAGTGCTGGTCAGTTATTAAGAACCACCTTTTAGAAGCACAGGGGCAGGCAATTCCATTGTGTCAAAAGTCAAGCAAGCAGGGTAGAAGACGAGCTTGACTGAACAGTGAACTCCTCGTGGAGCTCAAGAGGAAAAAGAAATTGTACGATATCTGGAAGCGAGGTCTGCCTTTGCAGGAAGATTACAGAACTGTGGTTTGTATAATTTTTATAATATATTATTTATGGGTTTTATTTTTTGAAATAACTTCTTAGTACAGGAAGCTGCAATTATTTAGTTATTACAAGATTTTTGCTTTTGTTTGGGTGTCAATGAATATTTTTCTGGATACTGCATCTTATTCTTGAAAGTCTTTATCATTGTAAAACAAATGTTATTATTACCCTGCTTGAGATATAGGATAGCTACAAACTGGTTGTATTTTCTCTTCCTGTAGCTAGTTACATTATGCATTCATGTTAAGAATGTCTGTAGTGAAACATTACTTGCATAGCTGTATAACAATTACTTAAACAATGTAACATAATATAGGATCATGACCTTCCTCATATACTTAAAGTAATATATACAATCAATATAGGGTTCTGCCCATTATGTTGATTTTGAAAATCATAAATTAATATAACTGTCAGATTTCTGACAGCTTTTAACAAATGTGTGTTCAGGAATTTATGTCATGAAATGGTACTCCCTTATTTTAATTCTAGTTATATATAGTTATTGTTGTGTAACTGGAAAGATTACTGGACATGATATCATGGAAAAGAGAAGCTTTTGCTTGGTCTTTTTCAACAGGTATGTGACTAGGCAGATTTGAAGATCTTCCCAAGAATCCTTCTATGGCATGTTTAATATTTCTATGGAGTGGATGCTTAATATTTGTATGGTGTTTCTAACTATGAACCTCATTCTGCAATTTTTATTCTGATGCTGTGGAGATAAGCGGAGTCAAGAAGACGCTCAATATGAGTTATGCATCTTGCTCAACTTTATTAGTTTCTAACACTACTTATATAGAACCGATACACATGCATATTCGTAAAGCAGAAATATAATTGGTTAGTAGTCTCTAAATGCGCGCGGTTCTCACACCCCTAACTATCATGACTAAAATAAGCATTCTATCCATGTAGCTAATTGTGTTGCTATGCTTCAGCCTTGTAGTTTGTTACTCCCTATATTCCCATACTGCTCCCTACCTTTCTTGGCCCTGCACCTGCTTTCCCAGCAGCTGTATCTTGTTACAGCCACGGCCTGTTGGCACAACATAATTACTTGGTCTCAGGATTCAAGAATAGCTCAAGGCCAACTTTCTTGTTAACTTCAGCACAGCAATTTCAGTACAGTTCTGATTACAGGCCTATTCTAATACCAGGCCTGGATTGTGCAGATCTTCAGAGATTCTAAGGCCATGCTTCTGCAGCCATTCTTCTACAATTCCCCCTTTTTCTTTTGCACAAGCCAGGCCTGATTGGTTATGTTAAAAACTACTCTCTTTAAACAAGAAAAAACACAGCTAAAAACTAAAAGCATTACAATAATGATTATAACAAAGCGTATTCCTTCCATCAATAATGTCTTTAACCAACCGGTTATACCCAATCCTCTCAACCATTCATCAAAGGGATTATCATCAACAAGAATATGCTTCATGTTTCCCTGCAGTTGTGACAACTTCTTGTGGATAGATATGGAATGATCGGAAAGGTTCACACAACACGTCCCTTCAAAATCCTCACAACCGTGTCCATGTGCTGATAACAAAAAATCTACTGCAGCTCTATTTTGTAATGTAGCATGCCTAACACTATCTACGTCAAGCGATAACAAACTTAAAATCTGTGATGTAAGATTAAATTGCTTTTCTCCCCAACACGCTAACCTTCGTATATTCTTAGTGTTTAATGCAGTTGCGGCGAATGAAGAGACGGGACGCAGCTTGATGCAAGCAAATGTCAATTTATTGTACAGAAGCACAAGTTTATATACACTTTCAGAAGCTGCGCGCTTTAAACAGATTGGTTCTTGAAGCTAAGCATTGCATACTAGGCAATCCCCGACTGGTGGTTAACTGCGGCAAATGAAGAGACGGGACGCAGCTTGATGCAAGCAAATGTGAATTTATTGTACAGAAGCACGACTTTATATACACTTTCAAAAGCTGCGCGTTTTAAACTAATTGGTTCTTGAAGCTAAGCCTTGCATACTAGGCAATCCCTGATCGGTGGTTAACTACCAGCAATTAACCACAAGGTGTTACCTTTCCTTGGCGCCGTCCGTCTCCCACTCCCCTGTGCTCTGTAAACATGTCTCATCATGTTAATTGTTGTCTAGACAAGCTCGAGCACATTCCCCTCAGCTAACTGATTGCCACGCATGGTCCTAGTTTCCAGCCCGCTCCTGCATCTCCCCCTTCCTGTTGCACAAAAAGAACCTTTGAAACCGAACGAGTAAAAACAAGGTATAAGTAATAGAACAAATAAAAAACCAACTGAGACATATTATCAGAGTCAAAATAACCCACTGTCTCTGTTCCATACAATTTTACAATTTCCCCTTTTTGTTTTTGAACAGCTAGTACCAGGTTTGTCATGTTCTGCAGGGCCCTTACAAACATGACAGCAACCAAGGTAATAGCAAACAAACAATACTGCCAATTGAGTGAATGGATGCCAAAAAAGGCTGACATTTTCTCAGATTTTGATAACATGTTGCTGCAATGGGGCGCCTAAAATCCACGCAGCACATACCATCAAAATCCTCACAGCCATGTCCTTGAACCAACAACAAAAAGCAGTGGCAATTTTGACTCACATTCTGAACTGCCTACCAAACAAGGTGATTTAACTCTTTAATGCTTTCCCTGCTGTTACTCTGGATAAGAGAAGAACTGCTGCGACACGTACCCATCATAGCCTCCTACTACATTAGCATCTACAGAAAGACAATTATGGACATTCAAAGTGTAAACAGTATCATCTTCTTTTGGATTAACATTATACATAGGTGGAAGGGCACACCAAACAAGAACTGGTTCAGTCAAAAAGTTCGAAACATAGCATGCCTTCTCTGAACATGCCTCTGGGGTCATTCCCTTCTTTCCCTCTTTTTTTATGCAAACAGAAACACTTTTACCATAACAGAGAAGCCCCTATTCACATCTCTGAGCCCGGACACAAACCGCAGCTGCATGCACCACCAGGCTCAGGGCAGAAATCATTCATGTAGTTACATAGCTATATATCTCTACAAGCATGCAGACACCGATTAAACACTAGATAACCATGTTTATCTTTCCTATACTCCTTCATAATACCTAGTTGTTCTCTCATTATGAATCCTCCCTTCCCGCACTGCTTTGCTTAACTCTTTAACAACCTCGTATTGCACAGGCTGCCACTCTGCAGGTTGATTTGTCTGACAAAATACTGAACATGCCATAGCGACTCCCAAAACCCATCACTGAAGTGTTTCCCACTTGCATTCCTGCCACCAATCCCTCAGACTCCCTTTCACCCTCCCCAAAAATACAATCAATGCATCGGGAGAGACGAGGGGATGGGGGAAAGGTCTAGCTCCTTTTCCAGATCTATAGGACCTGGATCAAAAGGTTTATCAGTGTCAATGAAATCATTGTCCGAGTTGTCCTGTTCCCGTGCTTGGTCCTGTGTTTTGAGGGTCACTGCAATCAGTGACAGAAGCTTTGGGGGCAGAGGAGGTGTGGACGGAATCGCCATCACTGACGGTGTCTTGAGAAGAGTCATGCTGTCGGTGGAATTTACAGCTTCAAAGTCTCTAAAGTTTCTTGGCTGCTCACCTGTCTCGATGCAGGTTGTCCGCCTGGTGCGGCCAGCCAGCAAGACGATCGTTCAGCCAAGACATCTCCTCCGGAACACAGCCCTCTTCCACGAGCTTTCTTTTTTATCGACCAGTTCCGTCCTTATTCTTCTAAGGCTTCGGAACACCACCATAGGGGTCATCGTTTGAGGAGATTGAGGCACGGACTCCCAGATCTGACTAGAAGACCTTTTATGAGTCCATATACGTCTCTTTCTGGGGACGAAGCCTGATTCCCCATTACGGGTTTCCCACAGCTCACCTCTCAACTCCGGAGGGATTTCAGGCCGGCTCCTGCTTCCTTTCAGCAGATCATTCAAAGTTCTGTGGGATTCGCTGCATGTCGCTCAGATAGGCGATTCGAGAGCCTTTCACGTTAGATCCTTAAACGGATCACGTCGGGGTCACCAATTTGCGGCGAATGAAGAGACGGGACGCAGCTTGATGCAAGCAAATGTCAATTTATTGTACAGAAGCACGAGTTTTTATACACACTTTCAGAAGCTGCGCGTTTTAAACAGATTGGTTCTTGAAGCTAAGCATTGCATACTAGGCAATCCCTGATTGGTGGTTAACTACCATCAATTAACAGCAAGGTGTTGCCTTTTCTTGGCGCCATCCTTGGCGCCATCCGTCTCCCACTCCCCTGTGCTCTGTAAACATGTCTCATCATGTTAATTGTTGTCTAGACAAGCTCGAGCATATTCCCCTCAGCTAACTGATTGCCACGCATGGTCCTAGTTTCCAGCCCACTCCTGCATGCAGTCATTGCTCCTGGCATAAATATGGAGGCTAAGACATTTGTTGTTACAGGCTGCAGATCGACTCGGTCATTACATGTTTCATCAAAGGTGTGCAGTGCCCTCTGTGATCTATGAGATTGTCGAGTCATTTTCAATAAGTCTTTCATACATGGAACAAACAAAGTTAAACGCCCTAAATAACATGGTCCACTGACAGGATTCAAAGGAATCCCTGGCCATGCTCTATCTCCACATATCAAAAAGACTCCCGGTGGCAACTGATAGCCCCCTGATACATTTATATGTAAGCCTCCAGCTTTCAGTTCACCCCATTTAGGTAAACCGGTTAAATTTTGAAACTTTGTATCAAACTCCAATTCACCTTGTCGTGCTAGCCACAATCGCCACGGTTCACCAAACCAAATTACTCTAGTGCCATTTACAGGTTGAAGTGGTGGTACCGTGTCCTTGCATTCTGGCATTCCCGTTGCAGTCATGTTAACGTATTTAACGGGCGTAATGCTACCTAATAGGTCTAACTCCTGCAATGGCAAATGATATGGTCGATTCAAATTCTCAATAACCGTTTTCTGCCACGCTGCATTACACATAGAAGGCCAAACAAATTGCCCATTCGGACTCATACATGTAACATTCTGATTGGAAGTCAGATCCACTGTTTTAACATTTCAAAAAACCATCAAAATTTGTTTCATTCTCTTGCAGGGGAATACCAATTAAACAAGTTCTAAAGGGGTTGTCTGCTTGCTGCAAACTTAAACAAAAGTCTGTTACCCCCGTGATATTTGCCCATGTCACCCATATGTTTGTTCTAGGCAAGATGTCAAAAAATACCTTGGTCAATGGGTAAAAAATTCATCAAGACCGTAAACCAAGACCTCCACTTAAACATGTTTAGTCCTACAGTTTCCACCTTTTTTTTTTTTTTTTTCATTCCACCCCACAAATCTGTGCTTTCACAGATTCTGATGATGTATACTGTCTCCAATCAGCATGGTATTACACTAGTTGTATGCTTTCTCTTGCTTCATGCCCGGTTACTAATCAAACACATACACTCTTTACACCATTTACATTTAGGCTTTGGCTTACAGAACCGTTTTACCCCACATAGCATACATCGGCACAATACCCACGGGTTACATCCCTTACAACACAGACATTTTATTCCGTCTGCGCGCTCTGAGTCTTCCCTTCTGTCTTCTGATCTTGACATACAGGTCGCACAAACTTGCTAGGGACCCATATAGGTCCTTTATCTGTGGAGATACAAAAATAACCTCTACCGATAAATAACACTGGATTAGGTCCTCCCCATACACCTGAAGCCATATTTTTATACAGAACATTCAAACCAGGAACTGTAGTTGTTTGGTTCTCTCACGCCGTTTGGTGATGTATAACAGCAGGAGGTCCCTCTCTATCCTCCGTAAGGGAGAGATAGTTTAAGGCAAAGAACACCTTAGTCAACCGTTTAGTTACGTCTATGTCCTGCGATACTTTCTGTCTCTGAAGATAATCCTTCAGGGTACGGTTTGCCCTTTCAACAACTGCTTTCAGTTCTAAGGTTTGAAGGTTGTCCCGTGGTTCACCGGTGATCATGTGTTTCTGCCACTGATTATCAGATTGCCAAACACACGCAGCCTTCTTCATCTTTTGTCCTGCACCTGTAAACACCGTTGGCCCTTCAGCTGGTCTTTTTGAGCGTAACGGTCTCGCAATCCACTGGTAATGTTCTAACATCTTCCAGAGAGGCCCTTTTGGCCGGTTGTTGTGTACAACATCTGTATAGCCCATCAAGGCTTCCTGTATGGCTGTTGAATGTCTCAGGAGCCACTCATAATCATCATCCCGGACTGGAATACTGATATCTGCCGGTTCAGTCCCATCAATTTCAACAATCCCGTCTCTTCCTTTTCTCACCAAGGCCGCTACTGCTTCAGGACAACTTAAAATATGATGTCTGGGTTGCAATGGCAAAAACAACCAGTCTGAAACGATCGCTGTATTTTCCCCCTTTTTCTTTTGCCATTGTAGAATAAGGGCAAAAGGTGAAGTGGCAACATTACAAACCAAGAAAGATAATGGATGATTCGCCATTTGGTGACCACACCAGCCAGTCTGAATCTTGGGGGACACAACTTTCAGGGCAGCCCGCTGTTCTGGTGAACAAGTTTGAGGACTGTTGGCTTCGGTGCCATGCAACCAGGATTGGAATGGTTGCAAATCATCATTAGTGAGTCTCTTTGTGTGTCATCAGGGTGTAAGGGAATCATGAAAAAGACAGAACAGTCTTTCAAGTCTATCACAACAATTTGCCAAATCTGAGGCATCATCATAAAAGGTGGAAGAGCAGGTTGCAACACTCCCATCGCTAAAATCTGATCATTAATCTTCCATAAATCATGTCCCAGTTATGTGCATCAAGATTATTAATCAGTACTGGACAAGCTAACGAGCTGGTCACCTGCCATTCTCCCTCTAAAATAGCATCACGAATAACACCAGACCAGTGCTGTAGAATTGGATCTTTGTCGCGACGGAGGGAAGACGCAGTCCCTCAATATGAGTGATCAGCAGACTTCGTTTATTGTACCTTACAGTCACCTTTTATGCCTTGTTATAATTAGCTCATACATATTACAAAAGTTAAGCTCATTATTGGTTAGTTGCCTAAATACCAAGCCCGCCCCTAGTTTCTCTTCTGTAGTTATCTGTTCCCACCTGCAACATTCTTTTCCCACCAAAATCTTCCTGTTATTGTGTAACAAGGACAGCCAAAGACAGTGTATTTTGCTTTACTTCAGATAAGCTGAGAGCGATGTGCATTTTTGTCCAGCCAGCTGGACTATGTCTATGAGACCCTTTTCAGCTAGCAAGTTATCCACAATTCCCCCGTTTTTATTTTGGGCGACACAGGCCTGGTTGACCATTTTCAATAACAGCGTTTTAACACAGGAACATACACAGCCAACTTATAAAATCTCAGTTCAGAAGTATAATTCCAGAAATACTTGAAAACTAAAGTTAGCTTGAAGCTTTAATTTAGATGCTCTTTCTGTTCCAGTGATATAAAAAGTTTAAAAAATTCAAAGGTAATTTTAAAGTTCTGAACCTGGACTAATGCAAGCTCAAAACCCAAAAAGAAACCAAACTGATGTTTGACTAGGAATATTTGCAAATATTTTAGTGGAAAATCCCTGACCATTAACAATTTTCTGTCCAAATAACAACTGCCCTTATGCAACCAACCAGTCCATACAATTTCTGAAGAATACCTCATTGATATCAAAGAATTAACAAAGGGGAAAAATTAGTTCTAAGCTATATACATTCATAAGTGTTTTTTTCAATAGTTACGTACAGATTTACACACTAAGCCATAATGCCTTGTAGGTGATACACACAAGAAGAGTACGTTGCTTATCTGTCTGAATGTCTATGCTAAATTTGACAACTGTGCCACAAGCCAAGCCTACATGGGTGCTGTGTTATGCACGTTCCTTAACAAACAGAAGTATAATAGGTAAATTCCCAAGATCTAGTCCCCAACCTAATTATATTATTTTGTAGCCAATTAAGGAAAATAACACAAATGTGCATATCTACATGTGCACACACCTTTTAGTTCAGAACCAATCTGTGATATAAGGCCTTAGCCTTATGGCATCATCGAATCTTAACGAGTACAGTAATTAAAAATGCAGTCTTAATGTAAGTGCGATTTATGCTGACATTCCCTCAAATGCTACACGTGAGTATTTTTCACTCAACTGCCTCAAGTTAAAATAGTAGTATTTGTTAATATGTATTAAAAATCATTAATTCTCTACAATAGCAGTTGACTTCCATAACACTATGTAAGCAAAAGAGGCTTAAGATGGGTTTTCTGAATACTAACAATTTATTTTAGACTGTCTAAACTCAGGTCTTGAAAGATTTCACTCTGCCAGACATAGAAACACTGTTGCACTCCAGTTGTGATATCCCTTTTCCCAAGTTGTCACATGCACATCTCGCTCAAGCAACATTATTGTTAAAGTTTCTCTCTGCTACATAAAAGCATATTGCACTTGTAGATATAAAAGACAGCACCCTTACTTAGATTATTACCTTATTACCTCATAACTCTTAGTATACCTTCTATCTCTGATTTCATCACTTCAAAAATTCACCAGAAGCAGATAAAACCACAGCATCAGACTAAACTACACCTTAACTGCTGATTCAAATAAAGGCATTCTCTTCAGATATGCCTAATGCTTACAAATAATTTTGGCTGGTTTTGATCAAGAAACTATTATTACAATAATGATCAAAAATAATAATCCCGTTTGCAAAATGCCTTTAAGCCAGCCTCCTAGTCCCAACCAATTTCCACATTCAGAATACAGCATAAATACAGAATACAGAATAAATTATCTCCATCAAGGCAAAAAGGCTTCTCTTTAAGCACAGAGATGTTTGCCAGTTCAAGGCAGAAACCCATTTCTTGTAGGTGACATCTGAAGCACTTCTTTTTTTTTTTTTTTTTTTTTGTGGGTTTGTAATCAATTCCGTATTTTTCCTTGAGGAGCTTAAGCTGTTCCTCTTGTTTCAGGAGTGTTTCCAACTCTGATTTGTCGAATAGGTCCGTATTTCCCAAAGATATCATACATTTCCTCCGCTGTGATTTTATACGGCAGGTTCCGAATATAAAGGATCCGATTGACCTCTGGGGGCAGCCAGATGTCAGCTCGCTTGGCCGCTTGCATCGCCATGGCGCCGATCAGAGCGGGGGGGGTGAGGGGTGGGGTGCCGCCTTGGAGAGAAACCGCGGCCGGGAAGGGGCCTGCCGGGCTGCGCCGCCGCTCGCCGCTGCCGCGGGGGTCCCGGATGCTATCCCATACGCTAATAACCCGAGTAATTCCTTTTTACAATCTATGCCCCGAATGCTCCGCTTTTCTAAAAAGCATATGAGCGAATCGTACGTCGCTTGTCTCTCCATACCTTCGTCAGCGCTGTTGCAGCCTTTGCGAGACTTCGGCGACGCGTGGCCGGCGGGACCCTCTGTAGGTGCTCCCGGGCGCGGGGACTGTGCCCTTCCGCCTCCTGCGCTGCTTTCAGGACCGGTACCCGAATCTCCGTCGAACCGTGGCTCGCAGGTTCAGCCCTCTCTAGGGTCCCTGTTCGGGCGCCATTTGTCGCGACGGAGGGAAGACACAGTCCCTCAATATGAGTGATCAGCAGACTTCGTTTATTGTCTCTTACAGTCACCTTTTATGCCTTGTTATAATTAGCTCATACATATTACAAAAGTTAAGCTCATTATTGGTTAGTTGCCTAAATACCAAGCCCGCCCCTAGTTTCTCTTCTGTAGTTATCTGTTCCCACCTGCAACATTCTTTTCCCACCAAAATCTTCCTGTTATTGTGTAACAAGGACAGCCAAAGACAGTGTATTTTGCTTTACTTCAGATAAGCTGAGAGCGATGTGCATTTTTGTCCAGCCAGCTGGACTATGTCTATGAGACCCTTTTCAGCTAGCCAGTTATCCACAGATCTTTTCTCGAGTTCAGCATCGGTGGGGTAGTTGGGCTAACTGGAGGAATTACAGGTATTGAAGTAGTAGGCAGGTTCATTTTAACTCGCTTTACCAGGTTTCTTAATTTATCTATTACCTCCTGTAAGGATTTCCCTGTATTGTTATCACAAGGTTTCTCCCTGCCTTCTTCCTCAAACCCGTCCGATGATGTTTCAGGACGAGGAGGAACTTTGGTTTGTCTGCTGTCTTATCTAAAAGCTCCGGCACTGTCGAACACGCAGGGGCGGACATACCCTTCATAGGGCAAGTATGCCCAACTGCGAAAAGTGTAACCAAGAGAGAAGGCTTAGGTGAATCACGCTTCTGCTCCACCGGCTTTTCTACACATCTCTCCCCAACTCTTCTATGGCTGCCGCGCTACTTTTCTTTTCTTTTTTTTTTTTTTTTTTTTTGCTTTCATAATTTCCAGAGTGTTAACTATCGACCGCCAGGCCAGAGGCAATTTTCCACTTCTCATTTCATTCTGCAATGCTAAACAATAATGCGGGCTCGGGGATCTTATTCTTTTTTCATGCCCAGCGAACTAAGGTCTCCACTTCTGTCTCTTTAACGCCCTCCCCTCTCTTAAGGAGGATGCCAGTTAACAGTTTAATTGCCGCGTCTAATTCCATTGCGGTCTTCTCAGAGCTCTCCCCTTTCACAGAAAGGATATCAGTGCAGAGAAGCCCTGCCGCAATTTACTCGTCGCGGCCTTCCGTAGTGCCCCCCCCCTCACAGAGAGGAATTTAGCATAGAGTCCTGCCGCAATTTACTCTACGCGGTCTTACCACCATCGGGGGTGCAATCTGCAGCTCCACACCGAACTCTGGACTCCGCTTTTCGCCAGCAGCTGGGGGGATCCGTGGTGGTGGGTGGGCAGGCGAGCGGGGGGAGCTGCGGGGCACGGCACGGCACGGCACGCTGGCGGGTCGCGGGGAACTGTGCTGGTGTAAGAAGCAATCTGGCTAGCTAAGTACAGTCACTGGGTGTCATGATTTCAGAGTCAAACAAATAATTCAACAAGTGTTTGACTGGTTCAGATTGTAATCCATATTGTGTAACAGCTTGTCGCAGCTGCTGCATAAATTTCCAATCAAAAGGTTTCCACACAGTGGCTGCTGAACCAGTAGGTAAAGCAGTAGTCCGCACCGGACAAGCAACAACAGAAGCAGCTTCCCACTCTCCCTCCAATATAGCGTCTCTTACAACCCCAGACCAACGACTTTGGGGAGCGGCAGGGTGGAGGATAACACCTTCCTGGGTCAGGATCTGAACATCACGACCGGCAGTAGGCAGATGGCATTCAGTCAATTGCTGCTGCAAGCGGTTTAGAGTCCGGTCGGAGGGTTTTGTTCAGGGACGGGGCATCGGGGCAGGTGCAGGTGGGGTGGGCTCATTTTCTTTATCGGACTCTGTGCTCTCATTCAGAGGCGCGCTTGGACCTGCTTTAACACCCTCGTCCTCATCTAGCAGGGGGGGCGGCTCTCGGTAGCTTTCAGGTCGGCGTGGAGCACCCGTTGCAGCGGCACCCTCCGGAGGCAGTGTCGGGTGTAATAGCTCTGTCGCAGATTTTTAATAGGCACAATTATGCCTTTTGCAGATGGAGCGCCTTGACCAAATAATTGGGTAGACTCCGACTCGGCTTCCCGACCGAGGAGGTCTGAGGCAGCCATAGCCATTTTTTTCTCCTCAACCAGGGATCGTAAATGGTTTATGACCTCCCGGCAGGCAGTCCCCAAGTCCTTGGCTGACTTGCTGCCACTAAGGGTCGCATCGCAAAGGGAATCCCCGACCGCTCGCCACTCAGTCACACTAAACAGCAATTGCAGGTCTTTTAAGTGTCCGTTTTCAGCCGCCCACCTACAAAGCTCATGGAGCTTCTTAGTGCTCACGCTAGCCTCTTGCTTAGCAAGAACATCAGTTAATAGCGTGAGTGCCGCTCCTCTTTCCATCATCGAGGAAAAAGCGGTCTTACCATTGCAGGCCCGCGCACGACATCAATGCCAGATTCAGACGCCTTTACTCCTTACGGACGTCTTCCTGCTCGAACTCTTCACAGCGACTCTCAATTTTGCAAAGCCCACCGTTGCGATGCAAAGGCAGAGTTTTTCCAGCAATTGCCAGCTTTCCCGTCGTTCGGGCACCAATTGTTGGAAGAAGGGTTCGCCGGAGTTCAAGAAGACGCTCAATATGAGTTATGCATCTTGCTCAACTTTATTAGTTTCTAACACTACTTATATAGAACCGATACACATGCATATTCGTAAAGCAGAAATATAATTGGTTAGTAGTATCTAAACACGCACGGTTCTCACACCCCTAATTATCATGACTAAAATAAGCATTCTATCCATGTAGCTAATTGTGTTGCTATGCTTCAGCCTTGTAGTTTGTTACTCCCTATATTCCCATACTGCTCCCTACCTTTCTTGGCCCTGCACCTGCTTTCCCAGCAGCTGTATCTTGTTACAGCCACGGCCTGTTGGCACAACATAATTACTTGGTCTCAGGATTCAAGAATAGCTCAAGGCCACCTTTCTTGTTGTCTTCAGCACAGCAACTTCAGTACAATTCTGATTACAGGCCTATTCTAATACCAGGCCTGGATTGTGCAGATCTTCAGAGTTCTAAGGCCATGCTTCTGCAGCCATTCTTCTACAGGTAAGATGGATAAGAATTGCTTAGGTGAGTGAGATGAGTCCTAAATCATTACTGAAGAATGAAGAGAGGAGAAATGCTTTGTTCAGAAGTGTAAAACAAAAGTTTTATTTGTCCCTGTCTTCCAGTTGGGAGGAAATAAAGGCCTGGTAAATACAGCTCAGTGTTAGTGAGAGCAGTATAGTAAGAGAAGTCTCAAAGTCTCATTAATAACCAGTTTGTCTCAAAGATCTCCTGTCAGCATGGTGCTCTCTTTACTCCATGGTATTTTCTATAGGTGTTTCTGCAATACCACTGGAAGGGATCTCCACCAACACAGATAGTTAATACTGCTCTGCAGTGTTTGGTTGCCTGAACTCTTTCCTGCTAAAGAACACTTGTCCTGTGAGATGCAGAGTCGTCCAGTGAAGGGAGATGGGGACATCTTTCAGCACAAAGCTACAGG
This sequence comes from Falco rusticolus, assembly GCF_015220075.1. NCBI lineage: Eukaryota > Metazoa > Chordata > Aves > Falconiformes > Falconidae > Falco > Falco rusticolus. The sequence goes on from NC_051209.1 coordinate 5,076,750, forward strand.
ACAGGTTGAAGAGAAGTATTTCTATACCCTGAAACTGGAAGAATTTGCAACCTGCTACAGTTCCTTCTGGAACACAGTCTGTCCTTGCTTTCTCACTCTCATTCTCCTATGAAACTTAAGTTATGGCCCTGCTTCCTATTTACATTTTCTTTTTCCAATGAGAACCATGTCTAAAACTTCCTTCCATCTTTGGAAAGGAAGCAGGGGTACTTTGCAGCCTCCTGTTACATAGTTCATCCGTGAAAGGGCCAGATAGAATCTGAATAAATTTAGCTTAGAAATAAAACTTGTATACTGGTTTTGGCTGGGATAGAGTTAAATTGTATGGGGCTATGTTTTGGATTTGTGGTGAAAACAGTGTTGATAACACACCCATGTTTTAGCTATTGCTGAGCAGTGCTTACACAGAGTCAAGGCCTTTTCTGCTTCGCAAACTGCCTGGCCAGTGAGTAGGCTGGGGGTGCACAAGAAGTTGGGAGGGGACACAGCCAGGACAGCTGACCCCAACTGACCAAAGGGATATTCCATACCTTATGACGTCATGCTCAGCAATAAAACTAGAGGGGTGGAGATTGGCAGGGGGGGGCGCTGCTTGGGGACTGGCTAGGCATTGGTCAATTGGAGGTGAGCAATTGTTTTCATTTGCATCGCTTGTTTTTCTTGGGGTTTATTTTCCTCTCTCTTTGTTGCTTTTTTCTTTACTTTTTATTAATGTATTTTTTATTATTATTAATCTGCCTTTATCTCAACCCATGAGGTTTTTTCACTTTTACTCTTCCAATTCTCCCCCCCATCCCACTGGGGGGGGGAATCAGCAATTGGCTGTGTGGTGATGACCAGGGTTAAACCACAACAACTTAGTTAGAATAAAACCATAATTGGTTTATTAATCTCATTGACAACGATATGTGACAAAAACAGGGAGATCATTCACCAATTCTCATCACAGGGAAAACATATTCGACATGGGGAAAATTAATTTAATTTATTGCCAATTACAAATTTAGTAGGATAGTGAGAAACAAAAACCTAAAACATCTTCCCCCCACCCCTCCATTCTTCTCAGATTCAACTTCACTCAAGACTCTTCTGCATCTTCCCACTGAGCAGCACAGGGAAAATGGGGAACGAGGGTTGCAGTCAGCTCATAACACTTCATCTCTGCTGCTCCTTCCTCCTTACACTTTTACCCTGCTCTAATGTGGGGTCCCTCCCACAGGATGCAGTCCTTCATGAACTTCTCCAGTGTGGGTCCTTCCTATGGGCTGCAGTTCTTCAAGAACTGCTCTAGCATGGGTCCTTTACACAGGGTGCAGTCCTTCAGGAAAAGTGCTCCAGCGTGGCCTCCCCATGAGGTCATAGGTCTTGCCAGGAACCTGCTCCAATGTGGGTTCTCCACAGGGTCAGAGCTTCCTTCAGGGCACATCCACCTGCTCCAGTGTGGGGTCCTCCACGAGCTGCAGGGTGGATATCTGCTCCACTGTGGACCTCCATGGGTTGCAGGGGAATCTTTGCTCTGGATCCTGGAGCACCACCTCCCCTTCCTTCTTCACTGACCTTGGTGTCTGCAGGGTTGTTTCTCTTACATATTCTCACTCCTCTCTCCCAGCTGCTGTTTTGCACCTTTTTTACCCTTTCTTAAATACGTTATCACAAAGGAGCCACCAGTGTCACTGACTGGCTCAGCTTTGGCAAGTGGCAGGTCCATCTTGGAGCCAGCTGGACCTGGCTCTGTCCAACTGGTTTGAGTGTTTTAAGCTCTCTGACTGAAACCGTATGTTACCAGACAACCCAGTTTGTGAAAAAATAGTAGGTCAGCCTCAGTTATTAATCATTGGAAGGATAAATGATAGACATCATTGGTGGTTTAATGCTGTGTCACATAAGGAATGTGATTATGTGTCGCGACGGAGGGAAGACACAGTCACTCAATATGAGTGATCAGCAGACTTCGTTTATTGTCCCTTACAGTCAACTTTTATGCCTTGTTATAATTAGCTCATACATATTACAAAAGTTAAGCTCATTATTGGTTAGTTGCCTAAATACCAAGCCCACCCCTAGTTTCTCTTCTGTAGTTATCTGTTCCCACCTGCAACATTCTTTTCCCACCACGATCTTCCTGTTATTGTGTAACAAGAACAGCCAAGGATAGTGTATTTTTGCTTTACTTCAGATAAGCTGAGAGCGATGTGCATTTTTGTCCAGCCAGCTGGACTATGTCTATGAGACCTTTTTCAGCTAGCCAGTTATCCACAATTATGTGCACTGTCTGTGCCAAGGACTAGAGAAAAAAAAAACCAACAAAACAAAACACCCCAGCTTGAAAACGGGGAATATAGGCGCTTCATCAAGAGGATGTGATTTTAAATTGGACCCTAATCCTACACAAAGCTTTACATGGGCAGATCTATCTTTGCATCATGTAGATACAAGGATTTGTGGGTAAGTACTTTACTGCTATGATGCCTTAGCTCCCAGTAGTGCTATACTAAAAAAAAAAACCACCGCCAAACAAACAGAAATTACATTAGTAGAATCTAACCTGCTTTTAGCAGAATCAAAATTGCTTTTGTGTTCAGAATCCCTGCACTCAGCAGTGTTACAGAGAAAGGACGAACCCAATATGGAATAGCTGGTAATTCCTGAGTTAGTTTGACATATGCAGACTGCTGGTGACTTCAACAGGCTTATTTAACATGATAGCCATTTGTTTCTTTTGGTATTGGGATTAGTCAAGATGTAATTTTGTGAGGCTATAGCAATGAGGTTACATATCATGGGCCTGGGGTTGCATAGGTGTATCAGATGGAAAAGTTTTACTTTTGCCAGTAATTAAACATGACTAGGACAACTAACCTCTTCAGAACTCTCAACATTTTTACATTTGTTAATCTCTGTTCATAAAAAAGATTCTAAAGCAAGCAGTAGTGCTCAAGGTGAAGATCTGGGAAATAAATAGCCAAAGCTATCATACTGTGACATCTTTGGCAAACTTTTACACAGTTCTATGAAACAAATACATTTGATGTTCTATTTCCTGGGTAGTTCTTTAACATTAAATGTTCATACTTTATGAATAAAATGGTCCACATATTTAGTGCATATTGGTAAATTAAATATCATGCCAGTGGTATACCACATCATCCATGTCATATCAACACATTCAAACATACAGTAGCTTTGTGGAGCTTTTCTGCCTTCTTTGATGTGTATAATCTGGGAAAAATGGGGATAATTTCAGCCTGCATTATGGGCTTTTATGCAAAGGAGCTAATTTCTCTAGATCTCAAAAATCACAGAAAAATAAAATCATCATCTTTGAGCTTCTTCTTTTTGAGAAGTACAAAGTATGCAAGTGAACTCTAATATCTGAATGTTTAAATAAACATGTTTTAACCCCAGTCGGCAACTAAGCCCCACACAGTTGCTCACTGACTCCCCTCCAGTGGGATGAGGGAGAGAATCGGAAGAGTAAAAGTGAGAAAACTCGTGAGTTGAGATAAAGACAGCTTAATAAGTAAAGCAGAAGCTGTGCACACAAGCAAATCAAAACAAGGAATTCATTCACCACTTCCCATCAGCAGGCAGGTTTAGCCATCTCCAGGAGAGCAGGGCTCCATCACACATAACAGTGACTTGGGAAGACAAACACTGCAACTCCAAATGTCCCCCTCTTCCTTCTTCTTCCCTCAGCTTTATATTGCTGAGCATGACATTCTGTGGTATGGAATAGCCCTTTGGCTAGTTCAGGTCAGCTGTCCTGACTGCTCCCTCCTGACTTCTTGTGCACCTGCTCACTGGCAGAGCATGGGAAGCTTGAAAAGTCCTTGATTTAGGCACAGGGATCCTCAAACTACGGCCCGCGGGTCAGATACGGCCCCCCAGGGTCCTCAGTCCAGCCCCTGGTATTTACAGAACACCCCCGCCCCGCCGGGGGTTGGGGGGGGAAACCAAGCAGCCGCAGATGACTTCCTGCCACTTCATCTGCATGCCAGCCCCGTGTTTAAAAAGTTTGAGGACCCCTGATTTAGGGTAAGCACTACTTAGCAACAACTAAACCATCAGTGTGTTATCAACATTATTCTCATACTAAATCCAAAATACAGCACTGTACCAGCTAAGAAGAAAATTAACTCTATCCTAGCCAAAACCAGGACAATTTCATTTGTTTTTAACACCAACATTTGAGTATTTGCTGCTTCTACTTTTAGAAATTATTTTAAGTTTTCATGTTCAGTTAAGAATATATATATTGAAAACTGGCTAAGATTTCATGCTGGTTTGGGCCTCAGGCCCAGGAAAAGGGTGATGATGATTAGAAAACACAGGCACATATTAAATCAAAGGTATACCAGATCTGACTGACTGTTTAACAGTTTGCCAATAGCAGTGTTAAAAGTAAAAAAGAAAACCACAATATTATTCATTCAGAAACTTATTGATGTATAAAATACTTGAAGAGATTTGTACTTATATATGTTTTGTTTCTCTTAACCTTCCAACAGATCACAGTTTCATATATAAAGAGAAGCATTATGGAATATAATCCTCAGAACCTACCAAAAACCCCAGCAAATAACAAGGAAAAATTATTTTAAATGCTCAATAGTGTATGTAATAATGATAATAAGAGAAGATAATATCACCTATTGCTTACACAGGATTTCACTGAACCAAAAGTGTGTGGAATTTTTTTATTTCTCAGTTTCAGTTAATATGCACTGCAGAACTTACCTAGTCTATATACTTGGCTCTTCAAGTGTAACTGGGAGATATGAAGAACAGTTCTATAAGGAAATTCAGTCCCTGTTACAACTGTGTATTTCAAACACAATTACACTAGAGAAACCAAGTACAACCTGTTCATCCTGTGTTCTCTGCTGGTTTCTTGAATTATGCTTCCCATGTTCAAATCTGCTGATATAATTAGGAAGCTGAAATGATTGAGCTATTCTAACCTCTTGTTTTGGCCAGTGAGAGATCTGTTTACTCAGACAGAATGTTTCCCATGAGTGAAGCTACTTGCTTTCTCTGCAAGTGGCCTTTCTGTCCAGTGAAGGGTAGTATTGTGTCTGTGAGGACAATCAAGTCATGGTCTGAGTAGCTGGAACAGGGATGGTTACAAAATGGAGTCCTGAAAAAGGGAATAGATATGTCTTAGGGCTGCGTTAGAAATAGGTACTCCTCCCATCCCTTTCTCTCCTGTTGAAATCTTCACATATTTACTGCTGATAGTCTGACTGGCATGGTAGTATCTCCGTTTCCTAGGATAGCTGCAAAGAAGCCTAAAATTTCAGGGGAACCGTGTTATTTAAAACAGATTTCTTTTATTGTTTTTGATCTCTGAAATCAAAATTTATAATTGTATAAAGTCTTATAATTGTATTGGGTCTGACTGAGATGGAATTAATTTTCCCCGTAGCAGCCCTCATAGTGCTGTGCATATATTGGTAGCTAGAAAGGTGGTGATAACACACCAGTGGTTTGGCTACTGCTGAGCAGTGCTCCCACAGCATCAAGGCTGTCTCTCCAACCTTCCCCACCACTACCAGCAGGCTGGATGTGGGGAAAATCTTGGGAGGGGACATAGCCAGGACAGCTGACCCAAAGTGACGAATGGGATATTCCATACCATATCGTAGAAGAATGAAGCTGGGTTAACTAGCATGGATAATATACAACTGTGGGTTGGCTTCAGGGGCGGTGGGTTGGCTGATGTAGATAAGGTGCAGGTGTGGCTGGTTAAGTGGTTGGGCAGCCAATGAAGAGGGAGCAGCTGAGGAGGAAGCAAGAGAAGATAGAACACATACTCTGGATGAGGTGAGGGCAAGGCAGCAGAGGGAGATGCAGGAGCGGGCTGGAAACTAGGACCATGCGTGGCAATCGGTTAGCTGAGGGGAATGTGCTCGAGCTTGTCTAGACAACAATTAACATGATGAGGCATGTTTACAGAGCACAAGGGACTGGGAGACAGATGGCGCCAAGGATGGCGCCAAGGAAAGGTAACACCTTGCTGTTAATTGCTGGTAGTTAACCACCGATCAGGGATTGCCTAGTATGCAAGGCTTAGCTTCAAGGAAAGGTAACACCTTGTGGTTAATTGCTGGTAGTTAACCACCGATCAGGGATTGCCTAGTATGCAAGGCTTAGCTTCAAGAACCAATTAGTTTAAAACGCGCAGCTTTTGAAAGTGTATATAAAGTCGTGCTTCTGTACAGTAAATCGACATCTTGCTTGCATCAAGCTACATCCCATCTCTTCATTTGCCGCAAATTGGTGACCCCGACATGATACGTTTAAGGATCTAACGTGAAAGGCTCTCGAATCGCCTATCTGAGCAACATGCAGCGAATCCCACAGAACTTTGAATGATCTGCTGAAAGGAAGCAGGAGCTGGCCTGAAATCCCTCCGGAGTTGAGAGGTGAGCTGTGGGAAATCCGTAACGGGGAATCAGGCTTCGTCCCCAGAAAGAGACGTATATGGACTCATAAAGGGTCTTCTAGTCAGATCAGGGAGTCCGTGCCTCAATCTCCTCAAACGATGACCCCTATGGTGGTGTTCCGAAGCCTTGGAAGAATAAGGACGGAAAAAAGACAGCTCGTGGAAGAGGGCTGCGTTCCGGAGGAGACGGCTTGGCTGAACGATCATCTTGCTGTCTGGACCAGGCGGACAACCTAAACCCCGAGGATAACACCTGTATTCATCGAGACAGGTGAGCAGCCAAGAAACTTTAGAGACTTGGAAAGAATGAAAGTGTGTACATACAGCAGCCAATTGTGTGATGCTGCCGCGGAGGGGAGCTCCGTGTCGGGAATGCATTTAACATCTTGGTGGCAAATTCTGACTACTCTTTGCCAAGTGTGGACTAATTCTACTAACGGTGCTAAACCAGAGGAAGCTGTAAATTCCACCGACAGCGTGACTCTTCTCAAGACACTGTCAGCGATGGCGATTCTGTCCACACCTCCTCTGCCCCCAAAGCTTCTGTCACTGATTGCAGCGACCCTCACAACACAGGAGCAAGCACGGGAACAGGACAACTCGGACAATGATTTCATTGACTCTGATAAACCTTTTGATCCAGGTCCTATAGATCTGGAAAAGGAGCTAGACCTTTCCCCCCCATCCCCTTGTCTCTCCTGATGCATTGATTGTATTTTGGGGGAGGGTGAAAGGGGGTCTGAGGGATTGGTGGCAGGAATGCAAGTGGGAAACACTTCAGTGATGGGTTTTGGGAGTCGCTATGGCATGTTCAGTATTTTGTCAGACAAATCAACCTGCAGAGTGTCAGCCTGTGCAATACGAGGCTGTTAAAGGGTTAAGCAAAGCAGTGCGGGAAGGGAGGATTCATAATACATTTGCTATGTCCCTTCTTGAAGTGATGGCAGAGCCTTATACACTCACACTGCGTGATTGGAAGTTATTGCTTTGTATGGTACTAACTGATACAGTATATGATGTGGTTATTTGATTTTTGTGAGCTATGTGTAGTGGCCTTGACTGAAAACCTTAATCGGGGAATTGCTGTTAACTATGAGCAGTTGGCTGGAGAAAATTAATTGTGCTGATTCTGTGACTCAGGCAAGGTATCCCAGGGACAACTGTTTGCAAATGAAGGAGATGGCTATTAAGGCAGTCAGGATGCGGGAGTCTTGCCACAGTCTTGCAGGGTCCTAGAGAGTCACTAACTTTAATACTAACTTGATTGATTGGCTTCAGAATATTTTGCAACAAGTCGAACATCAGGAAGCTCAAGGGTTGCTTTTAAAACAACTAGCTGTGATAATGGCAATGAAAATTGTAAACGGGCAACTTTCACAATCGCAACCCCAGCATGTGTCAAATGATTGTAACGCAGAACTCACAGCAGACTGTAATTCTCAGGCTGAGTTCTGGAATGCAGCATAACAGACTTTTGCTTCTCTAATCTCTTCTGTAAGAATAGTACACGCTCTTAACTTGCTTAGTAAATTAGGCTGCTAGCTTGCTAAACAAAGTAATACTACAAATACTATTTTTTTTCTGGCTTATTAACAGATGTTGATTCTGTCCATCATATGTTGCTACAGAACCGAGTTGCTATTGATTTTTATTATTAGCACAGGGACACAAGTGTGAAGACTTTGATAGGATGTGTTACGTGAATCTGAGTGACCACTGTGAATTAATTTACAAAAGTATACAAAACTTAAAAGCCTTAAAACAAAGATCTGCAACAGAGCCAGGGGCGGGATGCCTTTGGTCTCTTCTCACGGCTGGGAAACTTTGGGCCATGACTCAAAAGTATTACAGGATTTATTATAATTATCTTTAACCACCTTATTGATGTTTGCCTTATGTCTCCCATGCCTTTTTTTTTTTTTTTTTTTCCTGTATTCAGTGTTTAGTTGATTGTAACATAAAGCAGGTCATGGTCACCCAGCTACACACCCCCTTTGCTTTGTCGCAATTAACAAGCAAAAAAGGGGAGGATAGAGAATGTCTGAAGAGAGATATAGGAGAGGAAGCTGGAGCATATTTGACCTAAGAAGAGATGAGAGAACAGCTGGGTATTGTGAAGGAGACTAGGAAAGATAAACATGGTTATCTAGTGTCTAATAGGTGTCTGCATGCTTGTAGTGATATATAGCTATGTAACTACATGAACGATTTCTGCCCTGAGCCTGGTGGAGCATACAGCTGCAGTTTGTGTCTGGGCTCAGAGATGTAAATAGGGGCTTCTCTGTTATGGTAAAAGTGTTTCTCTTTGCATAAAAAAGAGAAGGAATGAAGGGAATGACCCCGAGGTATGTTCAAAGAAGGCATGCTATGTTTCGAACTTTTTGACTGAACCCGTTCTTGTTTAGTGTGCCCTTCCACCTATGTATAATGTTAATCCAAAAGAAGCTGATATTGTTTACACTTTGAATGTCAATAATTGTCTTTCTGTGGATGCTAATGTAGTAGGAGGCTATGATGGGTACGTGTCGCAGCAGTTCTTCTCTTATCCAGAGTAACAGCAGGGAAAGCATTAAAGAGTTAAATCACCTTGTTTGGTAGGCAGTTCAGAATGTGAGTCAAAATTGCCACTGCTTTTTGTTGTTGGTTCAAGGACATGGCTGTGAGGATTTTGATGGTATGTGCTGCGTGGATTTTAGGCGCCCCATTGCAGCAACATGTTATCAAAATCTGAGAAAATGTCAGCCTTTTTTGGCATCCATTCACTCAATTGGCAGTATTGTTTGTTTGCTATTACCTTGGTTGCTGTCATGTTTGCAAGGGCCCTGCAGAACATGACAAACCTGGTACTAGCTGTTCAAAAACAAAAAGGGGAAATTGTAAAATTGTATGGAACAGAGACAGTGGGTTATTTTGACTCTGATAATGTCTCAGTTGGTTTTTTATTTGTTCTATTACTTATACTGACGTGCGGAATTAGACTCTATAACTCGAAAGTTATAAAGTAGGTATGTTTATTGCGCGCAGATGCACGGGGGATCGCTCCTCCACAAGCGTGCATACCCGAAGTGACGAACCATCTCACATTTATACAATGAACAAATGAATATTCAATTAACGCCTATACATATTCGTTACCTAAACCCCGCTTCGTATGTTAATTAGCTTATCAGTCCGTTTCCTGGAATGTGGTGGTCTTGCAGGTTTGTAGGTGATTCATGTTCTTGTGACCATCCGATCTTCTTCAGGTGATTCATGTCCTTGTGACCACCCGATCTTCTTCAGGTGATTGTGACCACCCAATCTTTTCCAGCAAGGAGACTTAGCACTCCCTCCCTCTAGATAGCATTTGAATGTCTCTCATCTTTTCTTATTCTCTTTTAAATAGCCCCTTTGTTAGAGGAAGAAGGGCAGGCATCTCCTCAAAACTGTAGTTGTCACCGCACCCATGACTAGTCACCATACCCACATTCCTTAAGCAGACACATACAATCACAATCCATGTCCATTATCCCCATTTCACATTATTTCTCCATATCAATACCTTGTTTTTACTCGTTCGATTTCAGGGGTTCTTTTTGTGCAACAGGAAGGGGGAGATGCAGGAGCGGGCTGGAAACTAGGACCATGCGTGGCAATCAGTTAGCTGAGGGGAATGTGCTCGAGCTTGTCTAGACAACAATTAACATGATGAGACATGTTTACAGAGCACAGGGGAGTGGGAGACGGATGGCGCCAAGGAAAGGTAACACCTTGTTGTTAATTGCTGTTAGTTAACCACCGATCAGGGATTGCCTAGTATGCAAGGCTTAGCTTCAAGAACCAATTAGTTTAAAACGCAGCTTCTGAAAGTGTATAAAACCTCGTGCTTCTGTACAATAAATGGACATTTGCTTGCATCAAGCTGCGTCCCGTCTCTTCAGACTATTTGTTGCTTCACTTTGTTTTGGGGAGGAAAGCTTCCTCTTGATTATTGCATTCTAAAATGTGCGTTATATTTTTCATTTTTACAGGTGGTGAATACTATTGTTGATAAAAGCTACAAAATAAGTCATGCTATATTCGAGGCAGATATATTTTCAGAAAGTCACCTCATTTGTGAGAAGCACCTGCCGATTAATATGTTTAAAAATATCACTAGATTTATGTAAGGTCTTTAAAAATTCTTCTGCTCCTTGACTCTATAGTACTTCACCTATTACTAAAAGTAATCAAGCTTCAATACACTTTAAAATAAACTTAAAACCAAACAGCATAAATTTAACATAAGCAAGAAATTCTTAACTTCTTCCTTTTGTGCATAAGTATTCAAACCTGTCCATGTGACATGCAACCTGCTCTTGCACTAGTGATCTTGCTGGGAATTGTGAATCTGTGTGCGTATTCAAGTATCCCCAAAATTGGTATTGTTATTACTGGCCACACCATCATGCTCCATTAGTGATGTATTATTTATGTGACACTGTATACAATTTACTGGCATTGAGATAGCAATGGCTGAATGAATTCTAGGGTTAGCATATAAAATCAGCTGCCCTGGGTCATTCTAGTCTCCTGACGTTCTGGTATTTTGATTTTAAGAGAAGACTATATGGAAATCATGCTTATGGAGTAAGTTCTGCCAAATATCTTTTTTCATGATAGGTGCAATTTGTGGGTAAGAACAGAATGATTTTGGATAATGTGTGTCTCTGCTATGAGTTACACATACATCCAAGCTACAAACAGCATAAGGTCAGAGTAAATATGTCACTTATTGTACTTCTCAGTCCACGTGCTATAAAATGAATTTAAATATAATGAGATTTGCATAATATATTCTTTCAATAAATAATAAAATAACTTCTTCAGAGTTACTCTTTAATATATGATGGTTTAGAAGCAGTTGAGGTTTTCTGGCTTAATTTTATAGAAGATACTGAAAGTGATACATGGTATTTCCTTTTTTGGAACCTGATCCAGGCCACTGAAGTTAATGGGTATTTTTCCTCTGACTTCTGTGAGCTTTGGATCAGGCTTGAAGACTAAGATTTATAAATTTCCCCCCCAAAAAAAGACTTCTTCTAAAAGGTACTTTCTCACTCACTGCCCACCTAAATTAGAGTTTTTTACATCTAAACCTTTGGTGCTGTAGTAGAGGTACTCAAAGAAAGTACCAAGAGCTGGTAAACATCTCTTCTTTCTGTAATCCTGCAACTTAAGTAAAACCAAATATATTTAGACTGTTGACCTGATTCTTTCATCAGAAAGATATATGAGTAAGAATTGCTGTGTAACTTGTAAAAGCAGCACTACACTTGTACATGCATGTGCAAAATTGTTACTGATTTTACAAAATACACGGGAATGTGTGCCTACTTATTTAAGGAAAGAAATGAGCTTAACATTAAAAAAAATCTGCCCTCTATTGTGGCATATGAGGCACGGACTTTGCAAGGATTGTGAGGCAAAGACATTTATTGTTAGTTACAGCTTTTATAAGTTTATACTCTGCACACACACTGCTAAAAGCTTTATTATTGGTCAAACTCTACTGTCCACGCCCAGCCGCTGTTCACTATAGGCTACTCTCTGCTGTTCATACTGTTTCCTTATCTTCTAGAGGTGAGATCATATTCCTCTTTTGTCTCTGCTTCATCCAGGTTTCTTCTCATACTCCCTCAAAGTTATTTACCTCTTTGCTGCAGGATCACAGCTGCACATTATCAATGTCAAACCCACTGTCTCCGTCCTTTACACTCTACCTGAGACCTTGCCTGTCAAGTTTTAGCTGTGTATTCTCTGTTTGAGACACACTCCTACATCCTGTACTGAAATATGAATATGTTCTTTAATTCTGAATGAAGGTTTAGGACCAAATTCCATTCTCATTTACATCATCACAATCCTAATGAAGCTGTAAATCAGAATAAAAATATGGTTGAGGTTGATGGGGTTGGGTGGATCTAAATGAGTGTAGAATTTGGCCCTTTTAGGTGGAATTATAAACTGAAGACTAGCCAAAGCAGATTACTGAAACAAACAGGTAATAGTGAAAATCTTTACTATACTAAACCACAATGACCAATAACAAATATGTTGAACTGGCCACAAATAATTTACAAAGGTCCGAAATTCAATCTTTGGTTAAAATATTTTTGATGAGATGGTAATAAGAAATATATTTTTATAATGAGGTTTACATTTTTACATTAATAAAAGTTACTCTATTTCCCCAAATACATCAACACAACTACATGTTCCATTATTTCCTGTTTTGTAAGTAGGCTTCAATATTTCAAATATGCAGTTTAGAATGATCTGGCAATACATATGCATTATATTCACTGAGAGCTTTAGCTATTCAAGGACAGTAAATTTATTGTTGAATTTGAAATTGAAGTATCTTTAGTTTTGTCAAAATGAAATATGAACTTACTTTTTATTCTTTATAATTATCCTTGAAAAGTAAACCTGCAATTGGTAGCATATTGTACATATGTAGTTATTGCTTAATATTTTTCTAGGTAATGCATTTCTAGGGTAGTGTTGCGTGACAAAGCATCTATCATTTTGTAGGTTGAAGTTGATATGGCATGTTACAGAAGGGACTGACTGTGTTCTACCCCTTTCTCTCTTCCTTGCTCTCTTTTATTTCTCAATTAGTTTTCCATTATATTTGAAGTTTTAATTAATGTTGTTTTATAAAGTTTCAGTACAAAAGAGCATAGTTTAGAAGCTGATGAAAGATACCCAATCCTGTATGTCCTGTCCAGGGCAGTGGTTTAAAAGGAAGCCTTCACTAAGCACAGCCTATAGAATCAACTTCTGAGTTGAGTTGTAAACAAGTTATTTTTGTATTTCTTAAAAAGAAAGGGAATACTTTCCAGGAAATACAAGAAAGTAAAATGAGTCACTAAAACAGTAGGTGTTGTTATTGGGAAATATTTTTTTTAATGTTATCATATATAAACTTTAATATTAATATGCTAGAGCAAAATTATTTCTGAAAATGAGTAGAAGCTTAACATCAAGGATGATTTTGTCTTATAAATAATATTAAATGATCTGATGCAATAGTGAGATTGTCTAATATAATTTTGCTGACACAAGACATATAATGAGAATCTATCGAATATAGTGTAAACCTACTGTTTGTAAGCAAAACTCACATTATCAAACTCCACCGTAGCAAATCTATGATTAAATTGTGAAGTTATTGCTGCGGGCATTTCGGGCGAGTGGGAGTCAGATTCAAATACTCACAGAGTTCAAGATCTGATCCGTTTATTGTACAAACCAGGTAGACTTTTATAAGGCATTCTATAAGCGTGCAATAATGTGGTTGGCTATTTTACAAGCGTATAATAATATGATTGGTTAACAATTGTTTACTGGGAAGATTTCTGTTTCTGCTTTCTCTGGCACGTAGGCTCCTTTCTGCGGTTTCCCAGCTCCTCTTATCACGTCCCGTTGGCCTTGCTTTTGAGCAAACATCTGCAATTTGCTCCTTTTTCTTCATCCCACTGTACTGGCCGTAACCTCGTCTTATTTCTTCAGTATTTTTCCACTTGCTTCAGAGTTCAGTATAATCATTCAATACAGCAAGAGCCCCAACACCTCCCCCTTTCTTTTTAAATACAGCATTAATACTGCGTTCCACACAGCTCTGAAAACATTGTAAAAGGCAAGGCACTAAAAGTAACAAAAGAATAACAAACAACAATATAGACAGACCTTGTTTCAATAAATCCCTCAACCACCCTCAATTCTTGTTGAGGTAAATAAATTGATACATTTAAACGGTAAATCAACTGTTGCAAAAAATACATATTTTTAACAAGTGTAGTATTCCACCAGGTACAGTTATCACTAAAGCCAAAATTCGTGTCATTATACTTCTTATCTAACCAACCCCAATATGATTGATTTATAGCCGTATAGTTTACTCCCAAAGGCTCAAAAGCTAGTTCAAAGCAGAAACGCATTTCTTGTAGGTGACATCTGAAGCACTTTTTTTCCTTTTTTTTTTCTTTTTTTTTTTTTCCTTTTTTTTTCTTTTTTTTCTTTTTTTTTCTTTCTTTTTTTTTTCTTTTTTCTTTCTTTTTTTTTCTTTTTTCTTTCTTTTTTTCTCTTTTTTTTCTTTCTTTTTTTTTTCTTTTTTCTTTTTTTTTTCTTTTTTTTTTCTTTTTCTTTTTTCTTTCTTTTTTTTTCTTTTTTCTTTTTTTTTTTTCTCTTTTTTTCTTTCTTTTTTTTTCTTTTTTCTTTTTTTTTTTTTTTCCTTTTTTTTTTCCTTTCTTTTTTTTTTTTTTTTTTTTTTTGGGGGGGGGGAGGGGTTTGTAATCAAGTCCGTATTTTTCCTTGAGAAGCTTAAGCTGTTCCTCTTGTTTCAGGAGAGTTTCCAACTCTGATTTGTCGAATAGGTCCGTATTTCCCAAAAATATCATACGTTTCCTCCGCTGTGATTTTATACGGCAGGTTCCGAATATAAAGGATCCGATTGACCTCTGGGGGCAGCCAGATGTTAGCTCGCTTGGCCGCTTGCATTGCCATGGCGCCGATCGGAGGGGGGGGGGTGGAGGGGGGGTGCCGCCTTGGAGAGAAACCGCGGCCGGGACGGGGCCTGCCGGGCCGCACGCCGCCGCTCGCCGCTTGTTCCTTTTCAGGACACCAGGGTGGTAATTGCGCGACCATACCCCGTACAGCTCGATACGTGCGAGCCAAAGTCTTTACCCCCTTAGTCCCAACTTGCACAGATTCCCATAAGTCCTCTCCTACTTTCTTCCATGTTTCATTATTATATATATCTTGCGTAGAAGCAAGGTAACCACGGCGGCGACTCCAACATAGCAGATCAACTACTGCCTGCCGTGAGACTGGCGTTTCAGTTTTTTCTGCCAGTTTCATCAAACTGTCTACGATTGCTTTTTCCACCACTGATGCAGTGATTCCCATCCTGCTTAAATTTCCTGACTCACCGGTCAGCCGTGCACGTTCCGCCTTTCTTCGGGCGCCCAGCTCTCTCTCCGCTGGCAGCAGGATCCTCGCCGGCTCCGCAGCTCGTAACACGATCCTTAATGAATCCTCCTGACCTTTTAACCGATCCTGTCGACCCTCATCGGATCACGTCGGGGGTCACCAGATGCTGCGGGCATTTCGGGCGAGCGGGAGTCAGATTCAAATACTCACAGAGTTCAAGATCTGATCCGTTTATTGTACAAACCAGGTAGACTTTTATAAGGCATTCTATAAGCGTGCAATAATGTGGTTGGCTATTTTACAAGCGTATAATAATATGATTGGTTAACAATTGTTTACTGGGAAGATTTCTGTTTCTGCTTTCTCTGGCACGTAGGCTCCTTTCTGCGGTTTCCCAGCTCCTCTTATCACGTCCCGTTGGCCTTGCTTTTGAGCAAACATCTGCAATTTGCTCCTTTTTCTTCATCCCACTGTACTGGCCGTAACCTCGTCTTATTTCTTCAGTATTTTTCCACTTGCTTCAGAGTTCAGTATAATCATTCAATACAGCAAGAGCCCCAACAAGTTATCCTTACAGACAAAAATTATTTCATATAACACTGATTTTAATTATGTTTATTTTAGAGAGAAACAAATATTATTTCTTTTCTAAAAGGTAAAAGAAGAGGTTTTAAAAAACAAGATTTTTTTTTAGGTAAGATTTCAAACCCATAAGAGAAATTATGAAAAATTACATTGAAATATATGTGAAAATCCAAATTATTAGAAAAAAAAATCTCTGTTACATATGTCATGATCCAGCTTTAAGATTCTCTGTCTTCTTTAGAAATTGTGCAGTGTCTAATTTTCTTGTGCCCTTTGATCTACTTAACAATATCACAAATTAAAAATTTAAGACTTTAAGATTAGCTTATGCAAAGGGCATGATCTAAGGTAATTAAAAGGTCTAAGGTTTTTGCAGAATCATAAAATGATTTGGGTTGGAAGGGACCTTTAAAGATCATCTAGTCCAACATCCCAGCCATGAGCAGGGACACCTTCCATTAGGCCAGGTTGCTCAAAGCCCCATCCAACCTGACCTTGAATATTTCCAATGATGAGGCATCCACAAATTATCTGGGCAACCTGTACCAGTGTCTCACCACCCTCACAGGAAAGTATTTCTTCCTAATATCTAATCTAAGTCTACCCTCTTTCAGTTTAAAGCCATTCCCCCTTGTCCTATCACTACATGCCCTTGTAAAAAGTCCCTCTCCAGCTGTCTTGTAGGCCTCTTTTAGGTACTGGAAGGCTGCTATAAGGTCTCCCCGGAGCCTTCTCTTCTCCAGGCTCAACAACCCCAACTCTCTTATCCTTTCTTCAGAGGAGAGGTGCTCCAGCCCTTTGATCATTTTCATGGCCCTCCTCTGAACCTGCTCCAACAGGTCCATGTCCTTCTTGTACTGGGGACCCCAGACCTAAATGTGGTACTCCAGGTGGGGTCTCCCAAGAAGGGAGTAGAGGGGGAGAATCACCCCCCTTGACCTGCTTCTTTTGATGCATCTCAGGATATGATTGGCTTTCTGGGCTGCATGCGTACATTGCCCACTTATGTCCATCTTTTCATCTACCAGTACCCCTAAGTTCTTCTCTACAGGGCTGCTCTCAATCCATCCATTCCCCAGTCTGTAGTGACACTGGGGATTGTCCTGATCCAGGTGCAGGGCCTTGCATTTGGGTTTGTTGAATTTCATTAAGCTCACATGACCCCACTCCTCAAGCCTGTTAAGGTCCCTCTGAATGGCATTCCTTCCCTCAAGTAATCAACTGCACCACTCAGCTTGGTGTCATCTGCAAACTTGATGAGGGTGCACTCAATACCACTGTCCATGTTGCCAAAAAATATGTTAAACAGTGCCAGTCCCAATACCAAACCCTGAGTAATGCCACTCGTCACTGGTCTCCACTTGGACATTGAACCACTGACCACAACTCTTTGAGTGCAACCATCCAGCCAATTCTTCATTGATCTAACAGTCCATCTGTCAAATCCATGTCTCTCCAGTGCAGAGACAAGGATGTCGTGTGGGACAGTGTCAAATGTTTTTCACAAGTCCAGGTAGATGGCATCATTTGTTCTTCCCTTATCCACCAAAGCTGTAACCACATCGTAGTTATTGCTGAGCAGTACTTATACAGAGTCAAGTCCTTTTCTGCTCCTCACACTGCCCCACCAGCAAGTAGGCTGGGGATGAACAAGATGTTGGGATGGGACACAGCCCAGACAGCTGACCCCAACTGACCAAAGAGATATTTCATACCATATAATGTCATGCTCAGCAATAAAACTAGGGGGGAGGTTGTCAGGGGAGTCGCTGCTCAGAGACTGACTGGGCATTGATCGGTTGGTGGTGGGCAATTGTTTTAATTTGCATTGCTTCTCTTCCTTGGGTTTTATTTCTCTTTCTTTATTATTTTCCTTTTCATTAAAATTCATTCTCATTATTATATTTTATTTCAATAATTAAACTGTTTTTATCTCAACCCAAGAGTTTTTTCACTTCTACTCTTCCGATTCCTTCCCTTCATCCCCCTGGGGCAGGGAGTGAGCGAGTGGCTGTGTGATGCTTAGTTGCTAGCTGGGGTTAAACCACGACAGCCTAGAAAAGTTGACAGTTTTACTTGCTTGAATTCATGACTGGGTCTTACTGACCTAGGTCAGTTATTAATGAAGAAAAGAAGGTTAATGGAAATAAGAGGTGCTGACTGCCCAACATCTATCTTTCTGTCATACCCATATAGTATCAGCTAAAAAATATTACTCATATCATTTTGATTACAAAATCCTATTATCATAGAATCATTTAGGTTGGAAAAGACCTTTAAGATCATAGAAACCAACCATAAACCTAACACTGCCAAGCCCACCACTAAATCATGTCCCTAAGTGCCACATCTGCACATATTAAATACCTCCAGGGATGGTGACTCAACTGCTTCCCTGGGCAGCCTGTTCCAATGCTTTACAACCCTTTTGGTGAAGAAAGTTTTCCTAATATCCAATCTAAACCTCCCCTGGTGCAACTTGAGGCCATTTCCTCTTGTCCTATCACTTGTTACTTGGGAGAAGTGACCAACACCCACCTGTCTATAACCTCCTTTCAGGTAGTTGTAGAGAGTGCTAAGTTCCCCCCTGAATCTCCTTTTCTACAAATTAAACCACCCCACTTCCCTCAGCTGCTCCTCGTAAGACTTGTTCTCTAGACCCTTCACCAGCTTCATTGCCCTTCTTTGCACATGCTCCAGCACCCCTACATCCCTCTTGAGGTGAGGAGCCCAAAAATGAAAACAGTATTTGAGGTGTGGCCTCACCAGGGCCGAGTACAGGGGGACAATCACTGCCCTAGTCCTGCTGGCCACACTATTTCTGATACAAACTGGGATGCTGTTGGCTGCCTTGGCCACTTGGGCACACTGCCAGTTCATATTCAGCCAGCTGTTGACCAACATCTCCCGGTCCTTTTCCATTGGGCAGCTTTCCAGCCACTCTTCCCCAATCCTGTAGCATTGCGTGGCATTGTTGTGACCCAAATGGAGGACCCGGAACTTCTCCTTGTTGTACTTCATCCAATTGGCCTTGGCCCATCAATCCAGCCTGTTCAGATCCCTCTGCAGAGCCTTCCTACCCTCAAGCAGATCAACACTCCCTCCCCAACTTGGTGTCATCTGCAAACTTACTGAGGGTGCACTTGATAACCTCATCCCGATTATCGATTAAGATATTAAACAGAACTGGCCCCAATACTGAGCCACGGGGAACACCACTTGTGACTGGCCACCAACTGGATGTAACTTCATTCACCACAATACTTGCCCAACGAAACTGTGGGTGCCCCATCCCTGGAAGTGTTCAAGGTCAGGTTGGATGGGGCTTTGAACAACCTGGTCTAGTGGAAGGTGTCCCTGCTCATGGCAAGGGAGTTAGAACTAAATGATCTTTAAGGTCTCTATGATTCTATGATTCTATTATTTTATAACTGTATAATTTCACTAGTTATAATTAAACATCAGAAAGAGGTCAAGCTGACGCTTTTTCTGAAGAAGCTAACGTCCTTCTCATACAGGATATCTAAGTTTGAGGGGTGAATTTGATCTCCATTCTCTTTCTAGGAAGGTTCTTTAAACAAGCTAAGACACTGTCTGGACTCTGGGGACAAGTATTTTTTCCTTATCTACTATTTTTTTATCTATTTTTTTTATTGAAAAGCTGCACCATCAGTATATGGCCAAAGAAGGATTGGGTTAGATACCAGGAGACTAGGAGGAAAACAAAAAATAGAAAGGACACATAGAGGGACTGTTCTCTGAAACGCAAATTAGAGTATGTCTCCATTAGTGCAGTGCAATGAATCAGATCTACAGATCTACAGAGTGACAGAGCTGGTGCTGAGGACCACACTATATATTTTGAGGGGTTTACTTTAGAGTAACTCCAGTTTGGTCCCATGGACTGAATGCTCCTTTGAATCAAATTAGATGGGCTCTTATAGTGCATCTTTTGATTTAGCTTAATTTGAAAGGAATCTAATTTGCACGCTGCATAATGCAAACAAAAGAATGGTAAGTTAGGATAACTGGGAGCAAACTGCTCTGAACTAAACATGACAATGTAAACGATCCCTTCAAATCATTCTTTCACATACGTTTTCTCATCTTAATTATTTGTGCTTCCTCATATCTGAAAATATATGGACTAAAATAAAGAAATAAACTTGTTCAGCTGCTGAGTGAAAAGGAATAAGGCCTAAAAACCTAAAGATTCACCTGAGAAGTCTCAGCTCTGTAAAAGCCCCATTCTGCCTTGCAAAATTGCTCAACTTTTGTTACTGAGGAACCATAGCATGTAGTGATGAATCGCCCTGTTCTTGCTCACTGTACCCAAGTCTAAGCCATTGTTGGAAATTGCTGTAGCAGGTACTAGAAATCATAAATTAAGTAAAGTTAGACACATCAATAGAAGAAAATGGTAGCAAGCCAAGATTTTTGTACGAGATTCTGGCAGGGTTACTTATGAAAGAAAGCTGAAAAGTTCAACCCTGAGGATGACTACCTGAGCAGGGCCAAAGGCCGGAACGACCCTCTCAAAATTGATACCAAGAGAAGACTGCCTAAACTCCGCCCAGGCTCCACCTAGACTCTGCCTATCATTAATATGCAATGAGATGTTGTAATTACATGAATAATGTGTGAAGAGCTGTTGCAATCATGTATGTCAAATGTATAAATTGACCTGTTTTGCACCTGTGCTTCAGAGCGAGTTTCTGTGGTGCAAACCACCTCCTCCTCTGTGCAGATAATAAATACCTTCCTGCTAAAAGTACAAAAAGTCTCTTAGCAGTTTTCTTCACTCCAAGATTTTTCGGCATCATGAGTAAACATCTCTTGAATATGCTGATTTTCAGTGTAACATTTCTGAAGAATTACATAATTGCACAAACATCGGAGTGTTTGTATTTATCTTATTAAAGAAATAGACTTGAATTGTCACCTGAGAGCTGTATCTCCATTTGCTGTAAACCAGCAAGGGGAGTGGGTGGAGCAAATAAGGATAGCAGTGCTGAACACAGAACATGCAATAATGTTTTCCATTTTTAAACTTAATGTATATGATGACTGATAGCAAAGGGAATACATACGTAAATCTACAAGTAATTACTAGTATGTGATAGTAAAGTGCAGATCTAGCTTGTAGAGAAAAAGTGATTTGTCATAGCTGTTGGGCATAATTGATATCCCTAATGGGCAAAATCATGTCCTTACTAGAGAGTCCCATGTATCCATTCTGGAAGAATTCATACTGTTTCTCTAGAACAGAGTAAGGAAGCACACAGTATCAGGAATGGGAACATATTTCAGAGTATTTGTTGTGTGCTGTATAATGTCCACACCCTCTTTCTTTTAATTAGAAGTAGTATTCATTATTTTATTATCAATGTTATCATTAGTGTTACTATACTACCATAAAATCCCAGTCATTCAGTGCCCACTGCTGTACAAACACACACAAAAAGAGGGTTCTTGTTACAGGACTTAAAAAACTGGCAAAGATATTACTGTCCATGACATCTGTCCAGGGGCTTGATGTTGCAGTGTTCTGACATGCTATATTGTTTTAGCCTATTAGCCATAGGTACCTTGTTAACCAGGTTGCCTTGGTGGTGTCTGCTGTCTTGCTACTCTTTTGATTAGTGACTGGATGGAGGGGAAGGGTCTCTATACTTTTCTCAGAGTACAGCTCTGGCACATCGCAGACAGAAGAGAAACTAATGAAATTCTACTACCTGAGTTTAACCTTTTAAACTAATAGAATTATAAGTGTGCAAAAGTTTATATGCATGAAAAACATCAGAGATATATGATGTCTTAATTCTAAATAAAATCCAAGCTTTTAATACAAATTTATAGAAAATGAACTTTTTTAGGATGTATAAGAAATTTTTAACTTCTGGTAATTTAGGATACATTTCAATCCAACTATCTGAAAAGGCCAAATTATACATAATAAATGATTTTTCAGAAAGAGATCTCACATTATCTGTCTGGTCCACAGCAAATTACAAAGCTATTCTAAACCACAAATGTTGAGTTCTTAATCAAAGAAACTACTTACAATAATTTTACTACAGATTTTTAAAAAGTTGTGAGGATGTGCAATAGAAAAAAGATAGAATGTTATTTAAAAATTCATATTGCTGTATGTCTTGAAAATGTACTGACAAGTCTTTTAATCTTTCTCTCCTCTTCAGTATTACCATAAGCTCAATACTGCAGTCTTTGCAAGCAGAAAAAACATGCAGGGTTTGCCTATATGACATCATGAGGGCACATGACAGCAGCTTCCATATAGTAAAGATCACAGTGAGATCTTACTTCCTTAATTGAAGTCAGCGGGTGTTTTGTCTCACTAGGGAGGTTAGGATTGTGTCCCTGAAAAGAAAATAGTGATATAACAAGGATTAAAGGGGCAATATTAAGACATGGAAAATATAGAGTGAATATCATTAAAATCTTCCTGGCTGTGAGTTCTATTATATCAGGGTATAATCCCGTTGACTTCAATGGGAGAATTGCCAGAGCAAGATCTGAGTAAACACTGAAGCAGCCTTGGTCCTGATCCAAAGCCCAGTGACATCAATGGCAACATGTCCATTGACTTCAGTGAGTTTTAGATCAGGCCTAGTGAACAGTGTAAGTATATTTGCCCAAACCTGCACAACATTTTTTTCCTCAGTGTCATGAATAGTTGTTAGACACATCCAAATACAGATAATACATGATGTTATTGGTTATTTTAAATGTAGTTAAAATTGGTCAGTTTAACAGGCATCTTCCATGCAGTATAAATGTAAATAAGATGTTGAGTTCACTGTGCAACATGATAATTTAACTAATAGAGGACACTATGGAGAACACGGGTACATAATAAGGCTATATTGTGTCATCTATTGTGGCTTTTATATATATATATATAAATATATATAAAAAATACAAGGGGGCATGGAGGTTAGACATTAACCAAGTTAGAAATCTCTGATGTTTGTTTTCATGTCTATGAATTCAATGGGTAAAAAGCAGAGAAGCTAAGAGTGAGAAAGCACTAGGCACAGTATCAGGAGTACTTGCAAAGGCAAAGTGAATCAGCAATCTTTCTTTTTTCCATTTAATCTTGTATACATTCTTGGTAAACAAACTGGATAGTGTCATAGCTACCAGCTCCCTCATATGTTTCTCTCCTCATAGACAAAACTTGCAGGATTCTAAACTTTAGCTACTACCTGAATCAAGAAAGGCAACAAACTAAATATTTCTGGCTAATGGCTTTGCACATATAATGTAAGTCATATGTTGTTTTGTAGACACTGGTGATTAAATTTATTTTAATACTGGCTTCCACTGAACCCGAGTTGAGTGTCGCAAATAATGAATATTAAAAATTAACTGGCAGTTACCTCCATGAAGGCTTCTGTTTCCCAGTAGAGTTTCTATGAGCTCATTGGCTGAGTCATTGACAGGAAGGGGGAAAAGAAGCAAGGAAGAAGGCCTATAGCTTTTTATTCCTTAATACATGTACCACAGTCAATAAGAAGTAGCTGTAGAGATCTACAGCGCTGATATGAGACTAATATGCCAAAATTATATAGAACTGTACTGAATTTGTTCAGGTAAATCTATCAAAACCTCAGAACCCATGTATGGGGCAAAATGAGTATAAAACTTAAATTTTAATTTGCATCACTCGTTGGGCTGTGACAGATTTGGAGAGGCTTTGCAGTAGTTCTTGTATGTTGATCTGCTTACTGCAATATTTTATGATATTAAAATATAATATAATATCATAATATAAACATGTTTATACTATTAAATTAATATTTAATAGTAATATTTAACTCAAAGGAAAATGACTGAAGAAATAAGCAGCTGAAGGTAAATTGTATTGACTAACTCCACCTCTCCTATAATACTTTAAAGTTAAATCAGACAAATCATAGGAAATATCTGAAATATCTTCTAGTACATGCTACTATACTACTATATATACTACTATATATACCATACTACTGCTTCAGTGCAGATTCACTTCTAGACCTATCATTCTGTATAGATGTTTGTCTGACCTGATCTTAGAAAACTCTAGTGATGAAGATTTGGTCCTAGGCTATCTATTCCAGTATTTCACTAGCCTTACTGTTAGAAAGATTCTCCTGGAACTATATTTTCCTAACTGCAATTTAATCCAACAGTAAACATGGAAAATAATTCATTGCCTTTCTTTTGCAGCTATGTTTAAGCATTTTAAGTCCCTTATCATATTTCTCCATCTTTTCTATGTAATTATAAAACCCTATCTCCTTCACTCATCCCTCAGAGATGATGCTTTCTAGGCCTCATTTTCAGTGTGCTTCTCTTTATTCTCTCTAATTAGTTCTTGAATTGTACAGCACAAGTCTATATAGAGTGTATCAGTAGAGGCTTTATCAGCACTGGGTAAAGCAAAAGGATTAATTTGCAAGTCTTATAGATGACACTACCAATTATACATCCCTGAATAATGTCTGTCTTTTTTGTGAGAGTCTGATGTTGTTGAGTCTTGTGAAACTACAACTCTAGTATTTATTTCTGCAGTACAAAGTCTTTCCTTCCCATGTGCAGCTGGTTACTACCACCTGGGAGTAAAACTTTGCAGTTGCCCTTGTTGAATTTTCATCCTGTTTTTCAGACAACTTTTTGAATTTGTCAAGAACATTTTTAATTCTAAACCTGTCCTTGAAAATTACTACAGCCCTTCTCCACCTGCTATTATTTAAGAAACTTTTTCTATTCTGTTATCTAACTGATTACTAAAACTGTTAAATAACATTGGACCAGAAAAGACCTATGTGAAACCCCATATGATATGCATCTGTGGTGGGTTGACCTTGGCTGGATGCCAGATGCCCATCAAGCTGCTCTATCACTCCCCTCCTCAGCAGAATCGGGGGTAGGGGGGGCAGGGGGGAGAAAATAAGATGCAAAAACCCCCCTTGTGGGTCAAGATAAAAGCAGTTTAATGAAACAATAGCAAAAGAAGTCACACACGCAGAAGAAAAGGAAAACAAAAGATGTTATTCTCTACTTCCCATCAGCAGGTGATGTCCAGCTGCTTCCCAGGAAGCAGGGCTTCAGTACACATAGTGGTTGCTCCAGAAGACAAACATCATAAATAATGAATGCCCCAGCCCCACCCCTTCCTCCTCCTTTCTCTTAGCTTTTCTATCTGAGCAGACGTCATATGGTATGGAATTGGTCACTTTGGGTCAGCTGTCCTTGCTATGTCCCCTCCCAAGATCTTCCCCACACCCAGCCTACTGGTGAGAGGGAGGTGTGGGGAAGGTTGGAGAGAGCCTTGATGCTGTGGGAGCACTGCTCACCAGTAGCCAAAACACTGGTGTGTTATCACCACCTTTCTAGATACAAATACAAAGCATAGCACTATGAGGAATGCTATGGGGCTCAGCCAGACTCAATACAACATCTCTAATTTGATAATGATAATACTCTGAAAATATATTTTCTGTCAGTTGTTTACCACATTAGTAGTTTAATGTGTTTCTTTACCTTGCATATGATAATTATATGATATAGTGCCAAAACCCCACTGAAGTTGAATATGTATGATGTCTATCACTTCCTCCTAGTCTTAATGCCCATTACTCTATCATGGAAGAAAATTAGATTGATCTGATATAATTTGCTTTCGATAAATTCATGTTGGCTGCTACTTATCTCTTTGTTGTCTTCTAGAGGCATATAAATAGTTTAACTAATTCATCCAAGATTGAAGTTAAGATGGCTGATCTTTTGAAGAGTTTCTCCTCTCTCACTTGTTTGCCCTTTAGTGTTCTGGAACCTCAACCGTCCTTCATGCATTTTCAGAAATAATCAGTAATAATTCTGCAACTGCTACAGGTGGATGTCTAAATATCTCAGGCAGTATTTCATCAGACCCAGATCATTTGAATACATCTAATGCTATTTAAGTAGCCAATATTTTTGTCCTCCTGATTTTGGTCTCAGTTCTTACCCTTTTATCATTGATATTAATTACTTTGTTGACTGATCATAGGGATTTTTGTTCGACATAATGTAATTTTACCAGAATTAATCAGAATTCTACTGAAAAAAACTGAAAAAATGGAAGCTGACCTTGGGGTTAACTTGAAAGGTGTTTTTTGAAATACCTGTTAAAATAATGTTCTATTTTGAGGAAATAATTAAAAATGTGTAAACTTTGCAATTTAATAATATTAAAATTCCCTGGATAACTGAAGCTCCTGTATTGGGTTTATGTGGCAAGGTTTTGGTAGTGGGGGGCTGCAGGGGTAGCTCTTGTCAGAAGATGCCAGAAACTTCCCTCTTGTCAGACAGAGCCAGTTCCAACTGGCTCCAAGATGAACCTGCTACTGGCCAAAGCTGAGCCAATCAGCAACGGTGGTAGCGACTCTGTGATAACATATTTAAGAAGGGGGAAAAACTGTGGTGCAAAAGCATCTGGGAGGGATATGACTGAGAATATGTGAGAGAAACAGCCCTGAAGACACCAAGGTCAGTGCAGAAGGAGGGGGAGGAGGTCCTCCAGGCGCCAGAGCAGAGATTCCCCTGCAGCCTGTGGTAAAGACCATGATGATGCAAGTTGTCACCCTGTGGCCCATGGACGACCGTGTCAGAGCAGATATCCACCTTGCAGCCTGTGGAGGACCCCACACTAGAGTAGGTGGATGTGTCCTGAAGGAAGCTGTGACCCTGTGGAGACCCTGCTCTGCAGCAGGCTCCTGGCAGGGACTACAGCCTCTGGAGAGGAGCCCCATGCTGGAGCAGATTTACTAGCAAGACTTGTGACCCCATGGGGGATCCATGCTGAAGCAGTCTGTTCCTGAAGGGCTGCACCCCATGGAAAGGACCCATGATGGAGCAGTTCATGAAGAACTGCAGTATGTGGGAAGGACCTACGCTGGAGAAGAGCGTGAGGAGGAAGGAGCAGCAGAGGCAAAGCATTATGAACTGACAGCAATCCCCATTCCCTGTCCTCCTGCACCAGTCAGAGGGAGGAGGTAGAGAAGTTAGGAGTGAAGTTGAGCCCAGGAAGAAGGGAGGAATGGGGAGAAGGTGTTTTTAGACTTGTTCTTATTCCTCATTATCCTACTCTGACTTTTGACTGGCAATAAATTAAATTTCCCTGAATTGAGTCTGTTTTGCTCACCCAGAGGGGTGGGGAGGAGAATCAGAAAGGAATGTAAAACTCGAGGATCGAGATAAGAAAAATTTAATAATTTAAACAGAATAAAGAGGTAAGAACAACAACAATAGCAATAATAATAACAACAACAATTATAATGGAAAGGTGGGGAAAAGGGTAAAATCCAAAGGAGAAGGGAAAAAGGAGAACCCGCTGACCGATGCCCACTCAGTCCCCGAGCAATGATCCCCTGCCAGCTAACCCTCCAAGTTTATATACCAAGCATGACGTCCCATGGTATGGAATACCTCTTTGGCTAGTTGAGGTCAGTTGACCTGACTGTGTCCCTTCCCAGTCTCTTGTGCCCCTCCAGCCCTCTGGCTGGCAAGGCCCAAGAAACCGAAAAATCCTTGACTTAGTATAAACATTACCCAGCAACAACTAAAAACATCAGTGTGGTTATCAATATTGTTCTCACATCATAGCCAAAACACAGCACTGTACTATCTACTAAGATGAAAGTTAACTCCATCCCAGCTGAAACCAGGAGAGTATCCACCCCTTATTGCATACCATTTATGTCATTCTACGTTATCCAATACATCATCATCACCTCTCCTGTCCTTTATATAAATACAAAGATATCATACCCTTAGTCTATGGACCATTTCTCTAAAATCCATTGAGTTCATTTAATCCATGATGCTGGGTTCCATCTGTTATAACTGTCACTCTGGGCAAGGAGGACGGTACGAGGTGTTGGACTGTTCCATGTTGAAGCCAGTTCCAATCCTATTACAGCTGTGCTGATCTGGCTTCACCAGTCAATCTTTGTTGGTGTGGCAGTTGGAGAGAAATAAGGTTCAAATCTTCAAATCTAAAAATGGTAGAAATAGTGCCACATGATTATCCAGTCTCTCCAGGGGCAAGGGTTCAAATTCTACCATCACCACCAAAGACAATTGTGGATAACTGGCTAGCTGAAAAGGGTCACATAGACATAGTCCAGCTGGCTGGACAAAAATGCACATCGCTCTCAGCTTATCTGAAGTAAAGCAAAATACACTGTCTTTGGCTGTCCTTGTTACACAATAACAGGAAGATCGTGGTGGGAAAAGAATGTTGCAGGTGGGAACAGATAACTACAGAAGAGAAACAAGGGGCGGGCTTGGTATTTAGGCAACTAACCAATAATGAGCTTAACATTTGTAATATGTATGAGCTAATTATAAGAAGGCATAAAAGGTGACTGTAAGAGACAATAAACGAAGTCTGCTGATCACTCATATTGAGTGACTGTGTCTTCCCTCCGTCGCAACAGACAATATATAGTATTATGTAACAATTAACATGACTCAGTTTATTGCCTTTTTTTCACCCAAAATCAAATCCCCTTGAGGCACACATCGAACTTCCCCATCTTCCCACTTTACCCACCAAGTGCTCCCAGGCCCTTGAGCAAAAGCAATCCCATGAATGGGTTTGCCTTTGCCTGAGGCAGGAATGACCCAGACTGTTTTCCCAAGCATATTTTTAAGGTGCAGTACAGGAACTTTATCCCCTTCTACACTATGCAAAAGCTTTGACTAGGCAGGACCAGCTGGGATAGCAGATCCTCTGGTATTAACCAACCAGGTAGCCTTTGCTAAATGTTTATCCCAATGTTTGAAAGGTCCACCACCCATTGCTTTCAGTGTAGTCTTTAACAGTCCATTGCATCGTTCAGTTTTCTCAGAGGCTGGTGCATGATAAGGAATGTGATATACCCACTCAATACCATGCTCTTTGACCCAAGTGTCTATGAGGTTGTTTCAGAAATTAGTTCCATTGTCTGATTCATTTCTTTCTGGGGTGCCTGTCTTTCAAGGCCCAGAATAGTGTTCTGGGCAGTGGCATGGGGTACAGGGTATGTTTCCAGCCATCCGGTGGTTGCTTCCACCATTGTAAGCACATGGCGCTTGCCTTGGCAGGCCTGTGGGAGTGTGATATAGTCAATTTGCCAAGCCTCACCATATCCATATTTATATTTCAGCCATCGTTCTCCAGACCAGAGAGGATTTAACCGCTTGGGTTGATTAATTGCAGCACGTTTCACATTCATGGATTACCTGTGGAATAGTGTCCATGGTTAAGTCCACCCCTCGATCTCAGGCCCATCTATATGTTGCATCTCATCCTTGATGGCTTGAGGTGTTATGGGCCCACCGAGATATAAATAATTCACCTTTATGTTGCCAATCCAGATCTACATGAGCCACTTCAATCTTGGCTGCTTGATCTACCTGCTGGTTGTTTAAATGTTCTTCAGTGGCCTGACTCTTGGGTACATGAGCATCTACCTTTACAACCAGGTTCTCCAACCGAGCGGCGATATTTGCCATAATGTAGCAGCCCAGATGGGTTTACCTCTGCGTTGCCAATGACTCTGCTTCCACCGCTGTAACCACCCCCACCGGGCATTTGCCACCATCCATGAGTCAGTATAGAGGTAAAGTATCGGCCACCTTCTCGTTCAGCAACATCTAAAGCCAGCTGGATAGCTTTCACTTCTGCAAACTGGCTCGATTCACCTTGTCCTTCAGCAGTTTCTGCAACTTGTTGTAGGGGACTCCATACAGCCGCCTTCAACCTCCGATGCTTTACTACAATATGGCAGGACCCATCAGTAAACAAGGCATATTTCTTCTCATGTTCTGGCAGTTCATTAAACAAAGGGGCTTCTTCAGCACGTGTCACCTCTTCCTCTGGTGACATCCCAAAAAATCTTCACCTTCTGGCCAATCCATAATAATTTCCAAAATTCCTGGACGATTGGCATTTCCTATCCAAGCTCGTTGTGTAATCAGCACGATCCACTTACTCCATGTAGCATCAGTTGAGTGATGTGTAGAAGAAACCCTCCCTTTAAACATCCAGCCTAGCACTGGTAACCGGAGCGCCAAGAGGAGCTGCGCTTCGGTACCAGTCACTTCCGAAGCAGCTCAAACCCCTTCATAAGCTACCAATATCTCTTTTTCAGTTGGAGTATAGCAGACCTCAGATCCTTTATATCCTCGACTCCAAAAGCCCAAAGGTCGTCCTCGAGTTTCCCCTGGTGTTTTCTGCCAGAGGCTCCAGGTAAGGCCATTCTCCCTGGCTGTGGTGTAGAGCACATTCTTTCTATCTTGCCCAGTCCGAACTGGCCCAATGGCTACTGCTTGAACTATCTCCCGTTTAATTTGTTCAAAGGCTTGTCGTTGCTCAGGACCCCATTTAAAATCATTCTTCTTTTGGGTCACGTGATAAAGAGGGCTTACAATCAGACTGTAGTTTGGAATGCGCATTCTCCAAAACCCGATGACACCTAAGAAAGCCTGAGTTTCTTTCTTATGAGATGGTGGAGACAGTGCTGTTATTTTGTTGATCATATCTATTGGGATCTGACAATGTCCATCTTGCCATTTTATTCCCAAAAACTGGATCTCCTGTGCAGGTCCCTTGACTTTACTTTGTTTTATGGCAAAACCGGCTTTCAGAAGGATTTGGACTATTTTCTCCCCTTTCTTGAAAACTTCCTCTGCTGTATTGCCCCCTACAATGATGTCATCAATGTATTACAGGTGTTCTGGAGCTTCACCATGTTACAGCGCAGCCTGGATCAGTCTGTGGCAGATGGTAGGGCTGTGTTTCTACCCCTTGGGCGGTCGATTCCAGGTGTATTGGATGACCCTCCAAGTGAAGGGAAACTGTGGCCTGCACTCTGCAGGCAAAGGGATTGAGAAAAACGCATTTGCAATATCAATAGTGGCATACCACTTTGCTGCCTTTGATTCCAGTTCATATTGAAGTTCCAGCATGTCTGGTACGGCAGCACTCAACAGCGGCGTGACTTCATTCAGGCCACGATAGTCCACTGTTAGTCTCCATTCTCCATTAGACTTTCACACTGGCCATATGGGGCTATTAAAGGGTGAATGGGTTCTGCTGATCACTCCTTGGATCTCTAGTTGGTGAATCAGCTCCTGGATGGGAATCAGGGAGTCTCGGTTGGTATGGTATTGCTGCCGGTGCACAGTGGTAATAGCAATAGGCACCTGCTGTTCCTCCACTTTCAGTAACCCCACCACAGAAGGGTCTTATGAAAGACCAGGCAAAGTAGACAGCTGCTTAATTTCCTCTGTTTCCAGGGCAGCTATACCAAAAGCCCAACGATACCTTTTTGGATCCTTGAAATACCCTCTCCTGACATAGTCTATGCCAAGGATACATGGAGCTTCTGGGCCAGTCACAATGGGATGTTTTTGCCACTCATTCCCAGTCAAGCTTATTTCAGCTTCCAATACAGTTAGCTGTTGCGATCCCCCTGTCACTCCCAAAATACTGATTGGTTCTGCCCCTCCATAGCTTGATGACATTAAAGTACACTGTGCACCTGTATCTACTAGAGCTTTATATTCCTGTGGGTCCCATGTGCCAGGCCATCGAATCCACACAGTCCAATAAACCCGATTATCCCTGGCCTCCACCTGGCTGGAGGCAGGGTCCCTCTAATCCTGGTCTAGGGACGGAGTACCCCATGATATGTATCTCCTATATTCTCCCTCCAAAACAGATATGCGTCTATGGTTGATAGCTGAAATGCGGGTCCATGTTGGTGGAGAGTAGGATATATCCTCATCAAGTTGCTGGACCAGTTTTTCTACAGCTGAGATGATGGAGGTAGAGACACTATCTTCATAGTCCCAGAGATGGTGAACCACTTCATCCACTGTCGATGGTGCGTCATCTCTCCAGCCCATTATTGCCAATGAATTGGCATATGATGATGGTGTGCTCTGTACCAATTTCCACCACATGGGTTGTGTGCATAGGACTTCATCAGGATCCATGGGTGACTGTGGATTGTCCTGGTCATAAGAAGTCATCTATTTCATGGCTAATTCCCTCAAGTACTGGATACCTTTCTCGATTGCTGTCTACTTGCCTGGGCGACATGTAATATCCTCCCTATAGGGATACCTTTCCTTCACGCTTGACAGAAGTCACTTCCAGAGGCTGATGGCTGGCACTCCTTTTCCAATTGCTTTGTCAATGCCTCCTTCTTTAGAAAGTGATCCCAGCTGCTTGGCTTCTCTACCCTCCAATTCTATACTATTAGCCCCATTATCCCAGCATTGAAGCAACCAGGTGATAAAGTGTTCACCTGATTGACGGGCATAATCTTTCCACATATCCTGCAGTTCATTCAGAGATAGAGATCAAGAGGTTACCTCTTGTTCAACTCCTTCATCCTGATCCTGTGATGGCCCTGCTTCATCCTTCCTCTTTCCCAAACAAGTTGCTTTCATTTCCATTTCTTCTGTATAGGAGCCACTGATAAATGACATTGGTTGGTCTTCTGCATTACTTGTTGTGGGTGCTGAAGTAGCTGCAGTGCCTGCCACAGGGGCTGTAGCAGCTGCAGCACCTGCTGTGGGGGCTGGAGTAGTTGCAGTGCCTGCCACAGGGGCTGGAGTAGCCACTGGGGCTGGAGTAGCTGTTGTTTCCATCACAGAGGCTAGAGTAGTTACAATTAGTCGCTTAATTCTCCACCACGTCCAGGAGGTGAAAACCACATTCAGCATTCCAAGCAATAGGGTTAGGATCTGCATTATGGTGGTTCCAACAGTCCAAATAATGCTTTAATAATTAGCCCCGGGGAGAAGGGGGAGGTGTAGACCCCACCCACGGGTTGGCTCTCTGGAAAAGAAAAGCCAAAGGTGCAGTTGTTGGCATTCCCTGCTAGGGGCCACCAGACACACAGGGGTGACAACAACACCGCTTACACAGACCAGATTAGTTTTATGACCATCAAATACATTATATCATAAACCAGTACTATATAGTACAACACAATGATAACTTTAGCCCAGGTCCCAAGGAAAACAAACAGCACAACAGTGAACACACACTGCAAGTAAAGTAAATAATGTAACCCTGAGACCATGGGCAGCAAAGGAATTAGCACTGTGGCCAATAATTATTAATCCAATACAATGAATACCGACAACAATTTTGTTCTAATGCACTCTAGTTGGACCTGTCATTATCTCAACTCTTCAGGCCCAATGTTGGGCACCAAAAGGGACTGTTGTGGTTTAAACCCAGTTGGTGACTAAGCACCACACAGCCGCTCGCTCACCCCACCCACCCTCCCCCAGTGGGATGGGGGAGAGGATCGGAAGAGTAAGAGTGAGAAAATTCATAGGTTGAGATAAAGACAGTTTAATAGGGAAAGCAAAAGCCACACATGCAAACAAAGCAAAACAAGGAATTCATTCACTACTTCCCATTGGAGTTAACTTTCACCATAGCAGCCCTCATAGTGCTGTGCTTTGTTTTTCTAGCTACAACAGTGTTGATAACACACCAATGTTTTGACTACTACTGAGCAGTGGTCACACAGCATTGTCATGGATAAAGTGAAGTGCATCACTCATAAGAGAAAAGTAGCAATGTGTTTATTGGTATAAAACAGCGATTTAACAAAGTTTGATAGTAAGTGTGACAGTGGTTTAACAAGATTCAATGGCAAGGTACACTTGATTATTTACTGCACAGATGACAGGGTCAGACAAAACTGTCAGGGAGACTCTCCCGTCGAGTCATGAGGTTCAGAAAGGACCCCCTTGCATTCTGAACTCCTTCTCAGAGTTGAGTTTAGGTGCCACTAGATCCAGACTTAGTCCCAGATTTGGTCAACGGTTTATATCTAAAGGATTAGATATGCACAATCAATCCTTTATAACACTTAGCTGAGATTTCAAAGTTTAGTATGCTATTAATTGCTTACTGAGAATCTGCTGCAGCAAGAAATCTCTCAGCCTTGAGGAGTAACCTTGAGAGGTGTCCCTACTCAAGGGGAGATCCTGGTATGCAGCCTGCTGCCATGCAGGAGAGCTCAACAGGCCCTGGGCTGTCCACTATTTATGGAGTAAGGTAAGTGACTTATATTTGCATATCGACTACAGAAGTTAGTTTCTTTCAAACTTGGCTTGAGTCAGACCTTGACCAGCACTGTGGTTAGGTGGGCACATTGTTCAAATCATCCCTCATATATTTTGTTGTTATCCGTCTCCCCCAATCTACTGCATCATGACCAGATACATACATTACAACCTCCACTGGTGGTTATCACATGAGCCTTTTTTACGGAAATAAAGATCAGGATGGGGGAGGGGGGAGCACTCTTCACAAGCATCAAGGTTGTCTCTCCAATCCCCTTCCTCTCCAAAGCCAATAGGCTGGTGGTCAGCAAGAAGCTGGGAGGGGACATAGCCAGGACAGCTGACTCAAGCTGACCAAAGAGATATTCCATACCATATGACATTGTGCAATAAAAGCTAAGAGAAAGGAGAAAGAGAAGATGGGAGGTGTTAATTATTGAGGCATTTCCCTTCTGAAACAATTGTTATGCATACTGAGGCCCTACTTCCCAGGAAGTGGTTGGACATCACCTGCTGATGGGAAGTAGTAAATAATTTTTTTTTGTTTTGTTTCCTTCTGTGCAAGGCCTTTCCTTTTCTTTATTAAGCTGCCTTTATCTTCACCCACAAGTTTTTTGTCTTATTTTCTTCCCCTGTCCCAATGAGGAGGGGAGTGATAAAGCAGCTTGGTGGACACCTGGCAGCCAGCCAAGGTTAACCCACCATGTCTCATTAAAACCTTTCTTAAATATCTTTCTGTGTAATCTCACTTCTTATCCTATGTGTGTATGCACATGCATGTGCACACGTGTGTGTGTTTGCATGCATGCTGCAAGGACTAGGTGTCAGCCACTGGTGAGACCCATGTGAGTGGATTTGGTGCCAGCAACTGGAGTCAGACCAGGGTATAAGTGCCCCAGGGCACTTGTGCCAGCAACTGGAATAAGTGAGCATCTCAGCCTCAGTAGTTAGAGAGGGGCCATAGCTTTTGGCAGCATCTCTATGGGTCTGTCACAGTCCATTTGAATCTCTCAAATTTACAGGACAATGTACTTTGTAAATTAAACTTTATTTTATTTGCTCATTAGGAAAGAAAACAAACACATCAAACAAGGTCTCAATATCCTTTGTACATACTAGTCTAATGTGATTTCACTAATTCATCACTTCATTAATTCATGAGGTTTTTAACTCATAAGTTCTCTAATTCATAACTTGTAACTTGCATGCCTATAAGCAAAATAGTTACCTAGCTGATGGTGAGAGTGCTCATTCATCCTGTTCTGTCACAGTACAGGTCTTCATACTAGGAAGCATGAAGGCCTCAGCAGTTCAGCTGCTGTTGGATCTGCTTCAAAAGCTTTTTGGGTAAGCTGATGTTTTATACCTTCCAGCTTAGAAGTTTGGTCTATACCGTTTTCATAAGTTCATGGATTCTGAAGAAAATGCCAGACAATTTATATCCAAGGTTGATGGCTGCAGGAGACAGCAAGCTACAGGTGATAAAGGTGGCATAATGGCCCTTATCTCTTCCTGTCCATTGTGTCCTGCATACATGTTGCTATTGCTTTGACATAATAGTACTGCTCTCAGCATACATCAGACCTTACCATGAGCTGTGTGTTCGGCCAAAACCTGAGCAGGAATCAAGTGAACAGTCACAGGGTCTCATGTTAGAGGAAAATATATCATGCCAGATCCAACAGCCCAAGAGAGGCAAGGTTGCCACAGCTCCATGCCCTCAGGACAAGCCCCAGGTCTACAGAGAAAGTTGGCCTGCAGCATGGAGCAGACAGGCTCTCATGTTGGGTCCCACTGGGGTCACTCCATTGGTATTCCTCTGGCATGTCTGGAGGCTTCCAGCTGCTTCACAGCATCTGCCAGGATCAGGGACAGTCCTGAGCATTGCTGGGAGAGCAGCCGTATCCCCTGCGGGGGAGTCACACTACACTGCATATTATTAGCATGCATTATCCCTATATTTACAGTGTTTAGAGCTACAAGTTTATTTCAAATAAGTAATTAAAAGGGAGGAGGAATAGATATGAAGGAGGTAGGGGAATGGAAAAAAGCACAAAATCCTTAATAGGAAGGTAATGCTGAAATGTGTACATTTTGTCCCTCCCAAAGGCCCATAGTGTTCCTGTATGAACTGGAGACCTGTTACCTGACCATAAAGTTAGCAACTCTTCAGTACATTGAGGATATGTCATAGACAGGTGATTTAGACTGCTTAAGGAACCACCACCAAAGGTATCAGCAAAAATGTTTTTATTGAAATATGATGTTGTAAAAGTGAGACTTAACAAAGTTAAATGGCAAGGTTCACTCTATTATTTACTGCAGGGTATATAATGATTCAAAGTTACCAATGCAAAATCAAAGTTACCAATACAAAGTTATAGTGCACTATAATACAAGGTTACATATGATATTGGTCACTTACCAAAGATCTGCAGTTGGTAAGAGGTCTCTCAGCTTTGAGGAGCAACCTTGAGAGGCATCCCAGCTCAAGGGGAGATCACCACCATGCAGCCATCTGCTTAGCAGAGAGAGCTCAAAGAAGACTCTCTTAGGCTGTCATATTTATAGAATAAAGTGGTTGGCTCATAGTCAAATTATATACAATGGAAAAGGTAAGCATGAGACTCCTTGTACCCACAACTTTCTTTTTTCCTTGATAAATGAGTCTTGGAAGAACTACCTGCTATTCACGTGTTATTGACATGAATTGGTGTTCCAGTTTCCAAGCTCATATGCATCAATGCTCACCATGTCACTCTGTTCCTGTGTGGGTTTTCAGAGAACAGATTGGAACTAGAAAAGTTCTTGGCTGGGTTAAAACCAAGGTCTTTACTTCCTTTAAAGGCTGAACCAAACTACCAGTAGTTTGGTCAAGGAGTCGAGTGCAACTGTCACACTTCACCCCATGACTACAGTCAATCCACTTTATCGACTGATAGAGTGGTAGTATGGTTACCTCTTGCCTCTATGTAATAAATATGTGGCATATTGCAGATTAGTGGTAAGGGTACAATTATTTGATGAGTTAAGCTTACTTTAAGCGTGTCCTGGTTTCAGCTGGGATAGAGTTTTCTTCTTAGTAGTTACTACACTGCTGTGTTTTGGCTGTGATGTGAGAACAATGTTGATAGAACACTGATGTTTTTAGTAGTTGCTGGGTGATGTTTATACTAAATCAAGGACTTTTCAGTTCCTTGGGCCCTGCCAGCCAGAGGGCTCGGGAGACACAGGACACTGGGAGGGGACACAGCCAGGACAGGTGACCCAAACTAGCCAAAGAGGTATTCCATACCATATGACATCATGCAGAGTATATAAACTGGGGGAAGAAGAAGGAAGAGGGGGACATCCAGCATTATGGATGTTACTCTTTCCGAGTAACTATTACATGTGATAAAGCCCTGCTTCCCTGGGGATGGCCAAACACCTGCCTGACCATGGGAAGTAGTGAATGAATTCTTTGTTTTGCTTTGCTGGCATGCACGGCTTTTGCTTTACCTATTAAATTGTTCTTATCTCAACCCTTGAGTTTTACATTCCTTTCCAATTCTCCTCCCCATTCCTCTGGGTGAGGGGGAGAGAGCAAGTGGCTGCGTGGTGCTTGGTTGCCAGCTGGGGTTAAACGAAGACAGCCCTTTTCTGGCACCCAACGTGGGGCACGAAGGGTTCAAGATAACAACATAATTGATTGGAATGTGCTAGATTGAATTTATAGCTGTTATTGCCATTTAGCTATTAAGGGGCAGGTTTGTGTGCTTACCATGGGGCTTGCTTTACTTACTGTGCTTGCATCAAGCTGCGTCCCGTCTCTTCATTCGCCGCAAATTGGTGACCCCGACGTGATACGTTTAAGGATCTAACGTGAAGGGCTCTCGAATCGCCTAACTGAGCGACATGCAGCGAATCCCACAGAACTTTGAATGATCTGCTGAAAGGAAGCAGGAGCCGGCCTGAAATCCCTCCGGAGTTGAGAGGTGAGCTGTGGGAAATCCGTAACGGGGAATCAGGCTTCGTCCCCAGAAAGAGACGTATATGGACTCATAAAGGGTCTTCTAGTCAGATCAGGGAGTCCGTGCCTCAATCTCCTCAAACGGTGACCCCTATGGTGGTGTTCCGAAGCCTTGGAAGAATAAGGACGGAAAAAAGACAGCTCGTGGAAGAGGGCTGTATTCCGGAGGAGACGGCTTGGCTGAACGATCGTCTTGCTGTCTGGACCAGGCGGACAACCTAAACCCCGAGGATAACACCTGTATTCATCGAGACAGGTGAGCAGCCAAGAAACTTTAGAGACTTGGAAAGAATGAAAGTGTGTACATACAGCAGCCAATTGTGTGATGCTGCCGCGGAGGGGAGCTCCGTGTCGGGAATGCATTTAACATCTTGGTGGCAAATTCTGACTACTCTTTGCCAAGTGTGGACTAATTCTACTAACGGTGCTAAACCAGAGGAAGCTGTAAATTCCACCGACAGCGTGACTCTTCTCAAGACACTGTCAGCGATGGCGATTCTGTCCACACCTCCTCTGCCCCCAAAGCTTCTGTCACTGATTGCAGCGACCCTCACAACACAGGAGCAAGCACGGGAACAGGACAACTCGGACAATGATTTCATTGACTCTGATAAACCTTTTGATCCAGGTCCTATAGATCTGGAAAAGGAGCTAGACCTTTCCCCCCCATCCCCTTGTCTCTCCTGATGCATTGATTGTATTTTGGGGGAGGGTGAAAGGGGGTCTGAGGGATTGGTGGCAGGAATGCAAGTGGGAAACACTTCAGTGATGGGTTTTGGGAGTCGCTATGGCATGTTCAGTATTTTGTCAGACAAATCAACCTGCAGAGTGTCAGCCTGTGCAATACGAGGCTGTTAAAGGGTTAAGCAAAGCAGTGCGGGAAGGGAGGATTCATAATACATTTGCTATGTCCCTTCTTGAAGTGATGGCAGAGCCTTATACACTCACACTGCGTGATTGGAAGTTATTGCTTTGTATGGTACTAACTGATACAGTATATGATGTGGTTATTTGATTTTTGTGAGCTATGTGTAGTGGCCTTGACTGAAAACCTTAATCGGGGAATTGCTGTTAACTATGAGCAGTTGGCTGGAGAAAATTAATTGTGCTGATTCTGTGACTCAGGCAAGGTATCCCAGGGACAACTGTTTGCAAATGAAGGAGATGGCTATTAAGGCAGTCAGGATGCGGGAGTCTTGCCACAGTCTTGCAGGGTCCTAGAGAGTCACTAACTTTAATACTAACTTGATTGATTGGCTTCAGAATATTTTGCAACAAGTCGAACATCAGGAAGCTCAAGGGTTGCTTTTAAAACAACTAGCTGTGATAATGGCAATGAAAATTGTAAACGGGCAACTTTCACAATCGCAACCCCAGCATGTGTCAAATGATTGTAACGCAGAACTCACAGCAGACTGTAATTCTCAGGCTGAGTTCTGGAATGCAGCATAACAGACTTTTGCTTCTCTAATCTCTTCTGTAAGAATAGTACACGCTCTTAACTTGCTTAGTAAATTAGGCTGCTAGCTTGCTAAACAAAGTAATACTACAAATACTATTTTTTTTCTGGCTTATTAACAGATGTTGATTCTGTCCATCATATGTTGCTACAGAACCGAGTTGCTATTGATTTTTATTATTAGCACAGGGACACAAGTGTGAAGACTTTGATAGGATGTGTTACGTGAATCTGAGTGACCACTGTGAATTAATTTACAAAAGTATACAAAACTTAAAAGCCTTAAAACAAAGATCTGCAACAGAGCCAGGGGCGGGATGCCTTTGGTCTCTTCTCACGGCTGGGAAACTTTGGGCCATGACTCAAAAGTATTACAGGATTTATTATAATTATCTTTAACCACCTTATTGATGTTTGCCTTATGTCTCCCATGCCTTTTTTTTTTTTTTTTTTTCCTGTATTCAGTGTTTAGTTGATTGTAACATAAAGCAGGTCATGGTCACCCAGCTACACACCCCCTTTGCTTTGTCGCAATTAACAAGCAAAAAAAGGGGAGGATAGAGAATGTCTGAAGAGAGATATAGGAGAGGAAGCTGGAGCATATTTGACCTAAGAAGAGATGAGAGAACAGCTGGGTATTGTGAAGGAGACTAGGAAAGATAAACATGGTTATCTAGTGTCTAATAGGTGTCTGCATGCTTGTAGTGATATATAGCTATGTAACTACATGAACGATTTCTGCCCTGAGCCTGGTGGAGCATACAGCTGCAGTTTGTGTCTGGGCTCAGAGATGTAAATAGGGGCTTCTCTGTTATGGTAAAAGTGTTTCTCTTTGCATAAAAAAGAGAAGGAATGAAGGGAATGACCCCGAGGTATGTTCAAAGAAGGCATGCTATGTTTCGAACTTTTTGACTGAACCCGTTCTTGTTTAGTGTGCCCTTCCACCTATGTATAATGTTAATCCAAAAGAAGCTGATATTGTTTACACTTTGAATGTCAATAATTGTCTTTCTGTGGATGCTAATGTAGTAGGAGGCTATGATGGGTACGTGTCGCAGCAGTTCTTCTCTTATCCAGAGTAACAGCAGGGAAAGCATTAAAGAGTTAAATCACCTTGTTTGGTAGGCAGTTCAGAATGTGAGTCAAATTGCCACTGCTTTTTGTTGTTGGTTCAAGGACATGGCTGTGAGGATTTTGATGGTATGTGCTGCGTGGATTTTAGGCGCCCCATTGCAGCAACATGTTATCAAAATCTGAGAAAATGTCAGCCTTTTTTGGCATCCATTCACTCAATTGGCAGTATTGTTTGTTTGCTATTACCTTGGTTGCTGTCATGTTTGCAAGGGCCCTGCAGAACATGGCAAACCTGGTACTAGCTGTTCAAAAACAAAAAGGGGAAATTGTAAAATTGTACGGAACAAAGACAGTGGGTTATTTTTACATTGATTTCTTAGTTGGTTTTTTATTTGTTTTATTACTTATATCTTGTCTTTTACAATGCTTACAAAAATGAATAACTCGTTAGATTTCAGGGGTTCTTTTTGTGCAACAGGAAGGGGGAGATGTAGGACAAGGCCTCAAGGACAAGAGTCCAAGTACTGATAGCCTGGTGAATAGAGACTTGTTAGAACTTGTAGGGCACAAGCCCTGGGAACAAAGGAACAAGCTAACTGCAGACCCCTGAGCCATCACAGTTGAGGAGGCAAACAGACGGACAGAGAAACAAGTAGCCAGATAAGGGAACGGATGGTGCCAATATGTAATCAAGAAAGCCGCGTAGAAAGAAACTCCCTAACCTTGGAATAGAAATTATTGCTATGTCAAGATAAACTAGTAAGTTCCTATTGTTCTAACGGTGTGCCTTAAATATCAACCAATCAGTGTTTTTTACGCTTAAGATTTAACCAATCAGTGTGTAATATGTAGAAGGTAGAAACGTATATATTTGTAAGAAAATCACTAATAAATGGACATTTGCTTGCATCAAGCTGCGTCCCGTCTCTTCATTCGCCGCATTACTGTATATTAGAGACTAGTGCTCGTTAGTGGCTGCTTCTTGCTTTCACTGCTTGCTGTATTGCTCAGGTTTCTGTGCTTACCATGGGGCTTGCTTGACTTACTGTATATTACAGACTAGTGCTCGTTAGTGGCTGCTTCTTGCTTTCACTGCTTGCTTTATTGCTTATCATCTTACTGTGCTGTGCCCGGGAATGTTCTGATAAAAGCCATGGCGATGCACCGGGGCTGGCAGATGGCCAGGGCATTGCTGCTGTTTCTGTGCTGCTGTACTGGACAGGCTGGAACCCCAGTGTGAACTTGAGTCAAAGGGACTGTGTGACCTGTGGATGAGTCCACGTGGGAGCAGGACACCGCAAAGCCCCTGTAGCTGTGACTAAGTCCGTGCCTGAGCAGGTGTATCTCGGAGCGTCTGTGGCCGTGGTTATGTCTGTGCTGCAGCAGGTATGCCTCTGAAGGAATTGTGGCCCAAGGACAAGTCCATGTTGGAGAAGGTACACCTCGAAGCATCTGTGGCTGTGGATAAGTATGTGCTGCAGTAGGTACACCCTGAAGCTTCAGTGGTTGTGCATGACATCATGCTGGAGCACCTCAAAGTGTGTGGCCATGGATAAGCCCACGACAGAGCAGGTACAGCCCTGGAGGGATTGTGGCCAGGGATAAGGAGGCCATGCTGGAGCTGATTCAATTCTGAAGGGACTGTGGCTGTGGGTAAGGCCACGCTGGAGCCAGTCTATGGTCATGGCCCATGGATAAGGCCATGTTGGAACAGGTGCACCTCGAAGTGACTGTGGCTGTGGATGAGTCTATGCTGCAGCAGGTATACCCCTGGAGAGACTGCGGCTCATAGCTGAGGCTCCACGTGGAGCAGGTTGCAGTCTGTGGATAAGTCCAGGGGCAAGGGGAGGAGTTCATTGCAATGTTAAACACTACAGGCTGGTCCGAAGGGACCAGGGGTGGAGATTGTAATGGATATACCTTTAAATTGTTGTAACCCATGATTTGAGTTTCATGTTATAGGAATGACTATAGCAGCAACCACCTGAACCATTGGAGGACAAGCCTTACAAGAAGCAGTGCAAGTGCAGCAGTGACCAGACCTGAACTGGCTTTGATGCCCAATAACCCCATACAACACACAACCTCTCTTCTCTTCAGTGACCACCATAGGAGATTATGTTCATAAACTAAATGAATTCAATGGACATTTTGTGGACATTTATGGACATTTTATAGACATTTTTACAGGGGTGGTGCATAGACTAGGGAAATGATGTCTATATATTATATCAAAAGATGGGAAGGGTGA
The DNA here is from genome assembly GCF_015220075.1 of Falco rusticolus. NCBI lineage: Eukaryota > Metazoa > Chordata > Aves > Falconiformes > Falconidae > Falco > Falco rusticolus. The sequence goes on from NC_051209.1 coordinate 5,119,663, forward strand.
TGATAGTCAATGAAGTTATATTGGTAAGTGTGGCATGATGTAAATGGTATGGAATAAGGGGTGGATACTGTCCTGGTTTCAGCTGGGATAGAGTTAATTTTCTTCTTAGTAGCTGGTGCGGTGCTGTGTTTTGGCTGTGATGTGAGAACAATGTTGATAGAACACTGATGTTTTTAGTAGTTGCTGGGTGATGTTTATACTAAATCAAGGACTTTTCAGTTTCTTGGGCCCTGCCAGGGAGAGGACTGGAGGAGCCTGGGAAATTGGGAGGGGACACAGCCAGGACAGGTGACCCAAACTAGCCAAAGAGGTATTCCATACCATATGACGTCATGCTGAGTATATAAACTGTGGGGAAGAAGAAGGAAATTAATGCTAGTTATATACCACTGCACATACAGAATCAGTTTCTTGCATATGTTTTACATGTTGGATTAACATAATTTGTTTCATTATATACAGAAAGATTATAAGCAACAAAGACAATAAAGTCCGAACTAACAAAACTATAATGAGATGTAACATCAAGTTCAAAGCTCCAGTTTCTGTTGGTGATCATCCAAGGGAAGTTTCCCACCAGTGATGTCTCCATCTTTCTTCACTTTGTAGAAGGCAGTGTATCTTCTCTGCACCATGATGGACAGTTATCAGGGTTCTTCATCCATTGTCTCAGACTCATTTTAGCAATTGACAGAGTTGCAACAGTTTTTTTACCAATGTGAGATTCATTCCGATGAGGATAGGTAATAAATCTCAACACAATATATAGTTAGATTGTAACAACTGGTGGGATGTGACAGGAGCTGAATAGTTAAAGTTGCATCCCATAATTTTAGTAAAATTACAAATAGAGATATTTGAGTCGTATATATCTACATTGGTGTCATCTATAAATATAGAATCACAAAGGGTTGTCATACAAGCACATCCATTTCCAAAATATACAAGTACAGTTTCAGGGTTTCATCAAGATGTATTTCAAAATGACAAACATTTTGTTCAGTGTCAAGACAAATATCTTGGGCCTTAATGATATTATTTTCAGAAATAAACCCATACAACACATGCATCAACATCAATGGTTTGCCATTTGTTCCCATTTTGTTCAGCCCATACTCTATGTTCTAATGGACAGATGGTAGTTCCGTGGTGATTTAATCCCAGTGCAATGATTGAGTATACGGTGTATACTGAAGCATTGCATTTTGTTAAAACAAAAACTGTGGCTTTGCTGTTGGTGGGGTCATAAGTGAAATTGACTACTGCCAAGATTGGAAATGCTTTTGGAATTCAGTCACATTATCCCAAAATACTTTTCAAATCTCAGTGGGAAGGTGCCCTCATCACCTTCCCTTATAATTGCTGTTACAGTAGATTGCACCCATAACTGAGAAACATGTATGGTGCAGAATGTACTACAGTTACTGTATTGATTAATATAAATAAAAGAACTGGGGGTCTCCACCCTGTGCATTGGGCTTGTTGACATGTAAACCAAATTTGGTTCATGCTGACAATGATTACTCCTTCAAGAAGGATGAGCAGTTAACCCAGTCTCCTGGGGAGGTGTGCTGGTATCATTCCTGGTCTCATTATTCCTGAAAAGGGAAAACAATACAAGTCTCTGCAATATTCTTCCAGACTCGTTACCCCTTCTAATTAGTGTCTCAACTTGTTTAACTGCTCAGACTAAAGACAAAAGTTCCTTTTCCCACTCAGAATATCTGTTTGGTTTCTTTAAATGCTGTTGAGCTAAACATTAAAGGGCTTTTTGTCCTGTCTGGCCCAGTTTGGAGTAGATTGCAAGAAGTACCATGTTCTGCAAAACTCCATTCTGCTATAATAGGGTCATGGGGATGTACTAGCCCCAGTGACTGATATGTCTTTAATTCCTCTATTAGGGTTTTGACTGCCTCTTCATGTTCTGGCTTCCATTTCCATAATTTTCCCTGTTGTAAAAGTGAATATAGTGAGTGAGCAATGATAGAAAATCCAGGTACGTTTCCTCCAGTATCCTAAAGTACCCATAAGTTATTGTAATTATTTCCTAGATTGTGGCATCTGTAATTGCTCTATTTTATTTAAGGTGTCTGGCAGAATTGCTGCATTACCTGCAATCCACCAAGTACCTAAACATTTTATTTCTCTGCTTGGTCCCTGACATTTATCAGGCGGAACTTCAATTTCTTCTTTATATAGTGCCTGCCACACTGCTGCTGTCGCTTCCCCCACTCTTTCAGAGGAGGTCCCTCTAATTAGAATATCATCTATATATTGGTACAGTTTCACATTCTGAGGAAGTGAGATTGTCTGTAAAAGGTCAGCAAGCACAGCATGAACAATCATGGGTGAATGTTTATACCCCTGTGGGAGTCTGTTAAAGGTATATTGTATAACTTCCCAAGTAAAAGCAAATTTCTCTTTATCCTTCTGCAAGCGGACCATAAAGAACATATCTCTGACATCTAGCACTGCCATCCATGGATGTGCAGCAGCTTGCAGCATGGCTGTTAAAGTTGCAATATTGGGTATTGCAGATGTTAGCGGAGCTGTGTTGGCATTTAGGTGCTGATAACCAACTGTCAGGCACTATCTCCTATCTGGCTTTCGGATTGGCCAGATGGGTGAATTGTATGGGGAGTGGGTTCTGGAAATAATGTGCCATTTTTCAAAGTCTGTTATTACATTCGAAATTCTATTTCGTGCTGCAACAGAAATCGAATACAGCAGTACATTGGTAATTTTTGAATCAGGGAGTGCAGGGGCTGTGCAGAGTACATGCACCGTAGTCTCCCAGTTTCTACCAGGGTTGGTGTTGGCACTTGAACCAAAGGACCACATGCTGCCATATGGCAAGCACCAGTTTTGTCTGGTCGAAACATCAAAATCCAAGATATTTTCATTGTGCTTTTTAACCACAAAGGGAGTAGATGACATGTGCTTCTCCCCTGGGAGCCATAAATTAATTTTGGAGGTTTGGCAAATAACACTTGCTCTGTTTACCTCGGTGACTTTAACTCTTTGCTGTCAATGTTGCACACTCAACTTCTTGGCATCCTATTGAGTTAGTATTGAAATTTGTGCTCATGTATCTATTAGAAATTTCACCAATTGTCATCAAGGACCAACTGGAATCAATATGCAAGGGTGTCCTTCATTTAGTGGCCTTAATACAACATAATCCACTGTGGCAGGTATGGCAGTGTCACCAGATTTTCCCCGTGTGTGCATAACTTGTATTCAGGTGGCTTTTGTGACAGCAGTGGAGACCTTGCTTAGGGAATGAATGGAAATTATGGAAGGTTCACCTCATTCTAAGGTATCTATTCACCCAGCCCGTTAAGCTTCGCGTATTGAGTCTGGCTGAGCCCCATAGCATTCCTCATAGTGCTATGCTTTGTATTTGTATCTAGAAAGGTGGTGATAACACACCAGTGTTTTGGCTACTGGTGAGCAGTGCTCCCACAGCATCAAGGCTCTCTCCAACCTTCCCCACACCTCCCTCTCACCAGTAGGCTGGGTGTGGGGAAGATCTTGGGAGGGGACATAGCAAGGACAGCTGACCCAAAGTGACCAATTCCATACCATATGACGTCTGCTCAGATAGAAAAGCTAAGAGAAAGGAGGAGGAAGGGGTGGGGCTGGGGCATTCATTATTTATGATGTTTGTCTTCTGGAGCAACCACTATGTGTACTGAAGCCCTGCTTCCTGGGAAGCAGCTGGACATCACCTGCTGATGGGAAGTAGAGAATAACATCTTTTGTTTTCCTTTTCTTCTGCGTGTGTGACTTCTTTTGCTATTGTTTCATTAAACTGCTTTTATCTTGACCCACAAGGGTGTCCCCCCTCCCGTTCTGCTGAGGAGGGGAGTGATAGAGCAGCTTAATGGGCACCTGGCATCCAGTCATGGTCAACCCACCACACTTCCCTACAGGTGATAGTATAGGATCACAAGGTGTTCATTCCTTGGGAATACTTGATTTGAGTGTATTTGGTGCCAGCTACTGGAGTCAGACCAGTGGTGTTGGCACCCTGCGCCTGTGGTGTCAGGAAGTGGAGAGAGTGGGGGTCTCAACTCCAGCCACTGGGACAGGACTAGTGTGTATCTTGAAAACCAGCTACTGGGAGGGACCGGTGTGAGTGAGGCAAGTGAACGACTCAGCACCAGCAGCTGGAGTGGGACCATGGGTCACACAGCCTGTGTGCCTGGTGCCAGATGCTGTCAGGGAGCACGTGTTCATAACCTTTCCAAACCTGGTCTGTGTGGGGATGTGTGTGTATAATTTGCTAGCAAATTTCAAGCTGGACTAGCTGGCAAGTAGGAGGGTCTGGGTCCAGGCCAGGGTTTTAGGTGGGCAGAAGATCCAATCTGGTATTCAGGGGGACCTGTGGGTGTGGAGTGCCTGTGAAAGTAGCGTATAAGTGTGTGCATCTGTTTGCTGGCAAGCACTGAGCTGGACTAACTGGAACTCGACCTGTGCAGTGGCTAAGAAGGCTTAGGATCCAGACAGGCGGTCTGTGTTGTTACTCTAGGAATCCATGAATGTGTGTGTGCTTGTGAATCTGGAGACTGTGCTTTCACTAGTGACCTTCAATCCTTACCAGCCCAAGAGGAGGAAGAGCACTTGGCTGTATATATTTTGGTTTTTTGTGAGTCCTATATATAGGTGCTGTTGAAAGGAGTGCCTTGTCTGTGGCAATCTCTGTAGCTGGTCATATCAGTGTGTGTGTGGTGTGCACATGCATGCACACACTTAACTTCTTTACTGATTAAACCTGCAAGAGGGAAAGCAGCATCCATGTCCCTCAGCAGATCCCCGCCCCTGGCCTGGGCTCCAGTAGCCAAGCAGGAGTTGCAGTAGGTGGTCTTTGCTTATAACATACCTTAGCAGATGTTAAAGAAGTAAAAAGCAGAACATTTTATTGAGCTTACAGAAGATTTTCCTAGCAAGCAATCTTCATTTCCTTCTAAAATTTTTTTTCATATTGGTATCTGAGACAAGATATACAATGTTGTAATATGACTGGATGTAGGAAGTTACAATAGAATATTTTTAAAGGCTCAGTCATAACCATAACCATCAACAGTCTCAGTGAAGTTGCCAAGAACAACTATATAAACAAACTCCATATTTGGATCTCTATTATTTTAATATTATTGGTTATATTATTAGGTACAGGTATACTGATGACCACATGAGCTTGTTATAATTGCAACATTTAAAAATAATTATGTAATCAAAAGTATCCTAAGATATACTATAATTTATTTGTTAGAGATCCAAGGTCTGAACTAATCCATCAAGTCCCTTGGCTGCTCCTAAGATGATCTTCCTTCTGTTACTAATGTTCTTTTTCAGAATACTTCTGTACTTTAGTATCTCATAAGATGGACTATCCACAACTCAAAATGCTGAAGAGACAACATTTATAAAGCTCAGGTTGCCACAAATCAGATTTAACTATAACTGTACTACAAATGATATAAAGTCAGTCATAAATAAGATAAAACACTAAGAGAGTGGAATTTATGTTACTCTACATTTCATTTATTGAACTTCATTTTATCTGTTTGTTTTATGCAGTATCAAGATCACTCCAGTAGCAACTCTCAAGTGGGTTTTCTGTTTATAGTATGCTGTCTCTTCACTGGATACCCCTCCACGTTATTTTCAATAAGGCAGTAATTATTAGGCCCTTGAAGTAGAATTAAGATATCTTAAAAAATTGAATTTAGATACAAAATTTATCCAGTATTCTTTCTGAATGCAATCAGTTTTATAATTATTTGGTACTCTGAAAGAGGATTAATTTCTATCTGTTCTTATAAATATTGTCCTGGTTTTCTTTTATTTTTATGTATTTTGGAGCTAAACAGCCACCATCTCCATGAATTTCAGATTTCAAATATACACACATTTAGATATAATGCAATTTTGGACTTTCAAAATTAAGCATACAATTATTTCCAGTAGGATAGAGGATTTCTTTTGCATTCTAAATAATTTCTGTCATGATTAGCCAGAGGAACTACTTAGCTCTGCATGATGCTTAACTAGAGTCAGACTAAAATATTAAAGAAAAAAACTCCCAAGAAATATTCAAGAACCTGAATCTTGAGTATATTTGCCAGTGCAGACCTATATATAGGTTTCAGTATTGTAGCTGATGCTATTAGAAGTATTAAAGAGTGGCATAGTTTCTCCTAGACATTACAGATAAATATTTCTTTATGGCTATTTATTATCTGACATTACCTCAAAATACCAGTTAAGAAAACTATATGCAGTAGTTTTCACTATATAATGTATGCAATCTACACTAACTGTGCTAGTCATCAAAATCTAATTCTACAACCAATGCACATGCTGTGGTGAAAGATGCATATTGGTTGTTCAAGGTAGGGGGAGTTCAATATGTCAGCTGTGGATGATGCGAAAGACATGTCAGAGGCTGAAAAAGGAAACTAGTGAGTGTATATGGGGTTGAATGGCATAACTGTCTATTTCTTTGCTTTGACTGTTTGTGTTGCTTTTTCAGTATGG